>NW_027039681.1:3928-86776 GCF_034236695.1 Oncorhynchus nerka | reverse complement strand
GATCATGGAATGGGCAGTCCTTCCCGGGAGGAAGAGCAGCTCCGTCTTGCCGAGGTTCAGCTTGAGGTGGTGATCCGTCATCCACACTGATATGTCTGCCAGACATGCAGAGATGCGATTCGCCACCTGGTCATCAGAAGGGGGAAAGGAGAAGATTAATTGTGTGTCGTCTGCATAGCAATGATAGGAGAGACCATGTGAGGGATTATGACAGAGCCAAGTGACTTGGTGTATAGCGAGAATAGGAGAGGGCCTAGAACAGAGCCCTGGGGGACGCCAGTGGTGAGAGCGCGTGGTGAGGAGACAGATTCTCGCCACGCCACCTGGTAGGAGCGACCTGTCAGGTAGGACGCAATCAAGCGTGGGCCGCGCCGGAGATGCCCAACTCGGAGAGGGTGGAGAGGAGGATCTGATGGTTCACAGTATCGAAGGCAGCCGATAGGTCTAGAAGGATGAGAGCAGAGGAGAGAGAGTTAGCTTTAGCAGTGCGGAGGGCCTCCGTGATACAGAGAAGAGCAGTCTCAGTTGAATGACTAGTCTTGAAACCTGACTGATTTGGATCAAGAAGGTCATTCTGAGAGAGATAGCGGGAGAGCTGGCCAAGGACGGCACGTTCAAGAGTTTTGGAGAGAAAAGAAAGAAGGGATACTGGTCTGTAGTTGTTGACATCGGAGGGATCGAGTGTAGGTTTTTCAGAAGGGGTGCAACTCTCGCTCTCTTGAAGACAGAAGGGACGTAGCCAGCGGTCAGGGATGAGTTGATGAGCGAGGTGAGGTAAGGGAGAAGGTCTCCGGAAATGGTCTGGAGAAGAGAGAGGGAATAGGGTCAAGCGGGCAGGTTGTTGGGCGGCCGGCCGTCACAAGACGCAAGATTTCATCTGGAGAGAGAGGGGGAGAAAGAGGTCAGAGCACAGGGTAGGGCAGTGTGAGCAGAACCAGCGGTGTCGTTTGACTTAGCAAGCGAGGATCGGATGTCGTCGACCTTCTTTTCAAAATGGTTGACGAAGTCATCTGCAGAGAGGAGGAGGGGGGGAGGGAGGAGGATTCAGGAGGGAGGAGAAGGTGGCAAAGAGCTTCCTAGGGTTAGAGGCAGATGCTTGGAATTTAGAGTGGTAGAAAGTGGCTTTAGCAGCAGAGACAGAAGAGGAAAATGTAGAGAGGAGGGAGTGAAAGGATGCCAGGTCCGCAGGGGCGGCGATTTTCCTCCATTTCCGCTCGGCTGCCCGGAGCCCTGTTCTCACCAAGGCATTGTAAATAAACTGCCAGCATTAAGCCTCAGAGGCTCCTCTCAGTACTTTCACACTGTCTGTTGGCCTAATTGAAGAATATTCTAATAAAAGGTCATTTGAATAACAATGTTGTAATTTATACCAAACACTAGGATAGGTAGGATAGTCAGTTGTAGGAGGGCATGTTTGGCGGCGTGAATAGGAAGCCGATTCTAGATTTAATTTTGGATTTAATATGAGTCTGGAAGTAAAGTTTACAGTCTAGCCAGACACCTAGGTATTTGTAGTTGTCCACATATTCTAAGTCAGAACCGTCCAGAGTAATGATGCTAGTCGGGCGGGCGGGTGCAGGCAGCGAACAGTTGAAGAGCATGCATTTACCTTTACTAGCGTTTAAGAGCAGTTGGAGGCCACGGAAGGAGTGTTGTATGGCATTGAAGCTCGTTTGGAGGTTTGTTAACACAGTCAGTTCTTGAAAAGATGTACGTGGAAAACAACGGCACAAGATGGCAGCTTCAGCAAGTCCCATTACTTTGTTTGTACCGATCCTCACGTTGAGAGCATAGCTGGAGGTATACAGTCGTGGCCTTAGAGCTTGTGTTATTTGTTTATGTAACAGTAAAGACTTTACGCCTGTCCCCTCGCCCCGACCTGGGCGCGAACCAGGGACGCTCTGCACACGTCAACAGTCACCCTCGAAGCATCGTTACCCATCGATCCACAAAAGCCACAGCCCTTGCAGAGCAAGGGGAACCACTACTTCAAGGTCTCAGAGCAAGTGACGTCACCGATTGAAACGCCACTAGCGCGCACCACCGCTAACTAGCTAGCCATTTCACATCGGCTACATTTAGAAGGGCCAAATGTATATAGAATGTTGTCGTCTGCGTAGAGGTGGATCAGGGAATCACCCGCAGCAAGAATGACATCATTGATATACGCAGAGAAAAGAGTCAGCCCGAGAATTGAACCCTGTGGTATCCCCATAGAGACTGCCAGAGGTCTAGACAACAGGCCCTCCGATTTGACACACTGAACTATCTGAGAAGTAGTTGGTGAACCAGGCGAGGCAGTCATATGAGAAACTAAGGCTGTTGAGTCTGCCGATAAGAATACGGGGTACGCAACACAAGCTCACAGAATGGGACCACCGAGTACTGAAGCACGTAGCACGTAAAAATCGTTTGTCCTCAGTTCCAACATTTCATACCGGGTACCAAACTGCCTCTGGACGCAATGTCAGCATAATAACTGTTGGTCGGGAGTTTCATGAAATGGGTTTCCATAGCTGAGCAGCCGCACACAAGCCTAAGATCACCATGCGCAATGCGAAGCGTCGGCTGGAGCGGTGTAAGGCTCGCCACCGACGGACAAATCTGGGTTTGGTGGATGCCAGGAGAATGCTACCTTCCCCAGTGCATAGTGCCAACTGTAAACTTTGGTGGAGGAGGAATAATTGTCTGGGACTTTTTTACATGGTTCGGGCTAGGCCCCTTAGTTCCAGTGAAGGGAATTCTTAACGCTATAGCATACAATTACATTCTGCCCTTCCAACTTTGTGGTAACAGTTTGGAGAAGGCCCTTTCCTGTTTCAGCATGACAATGCTCCTGTGCACAAAGTGAGGTCAATATGTTACGCCCCTGAAAACAGGGGAGAAATAATCACGAGAGTGATACGGTGTTGTATTCTCAAGTCAACATTTAGTTCAAATTTCACAAAAGTAACACATTACATAACAGAAAACTCATTATACAAATAACACAGCAAAATATCTTATTAACAACACGCACGTTCATTCACAATCGACATAAAATGGCAGCTACTCTCAGTACGATGCTATCCTTCACTTCAACCGAGCAGGGCTAATATTACTCTCTTCAAACTTAACTCTAACTTCCTCAAGACGTTACTAAAACACACCTTAAACACTCTTGACATGTTCGCTAGTTATAACATTTAAATGACTATTTTTATCATCAATAAAATACCTGAAAACAGGGGAGAAATAATCACGAGAGTGATACGGTGTTGTATTCTCAAGTCAACATTTAGTTCAATGAGAAAAAGACCGCGAATTTCCCCAGGAATATGGGTGGAGACCAGAGCAATCGATCTCCGGCTCATAGATTAAAAAGCATTTCGTAGATCACAGATTAACACTTTTAGGCACCACAAAATAAAGTAATCAATATAACGTTTACACATTACTCACACAATTCGTACCCTTTGACAGATTTGAACTTTAACACAATTATATGAATGTTATCAATCTCTATCAACTAATACTGAATGCATATTTTAACCTTAGATGTTTTAAGATCCTCACATACTATGAACTTACTAATACTTTTCAATGTATAACAGGCTATGAATATGTCCTTTAACCTGTCACACTCTCCCCGACAAAATAAATGTTGTCCCAACATTACCAACATTGTCTTCTTCAACAGTTCGTATGCACTGGACCTAGAAAATCCTCTTCTGTAAGGTAGTACTTGAGCAGAAGTCACGGGTCACAGTTCAAATATAACTAACAAGTTATATTCACAGTCCATATCTGTTGACCAGCTATATAACATAAGCAGTATTTTCTCATACTATTGATCAACAGTCCATCAATTTTAATGATCTATATGCATAGTCTGTAAATTGTCTCTTTTGACAGTCTGTGAAATCTGACAGTAGTCCATGGTCAAACATGTCAACTCTGTAGCCTCATGTTTGCTGAAGCCCATACATGTAAGGTGGCTGAAAGTAACATTGCTGTAGTGATGGCAGCCATGGAACCAGTCCTGGTGCAGAGTAGACAGGGAACAACTGTGGCTGTATACTGTAGCAGGAAGGGATACCAAGCTGATCATAGGTGATACGTCTTGGAGGGTGTCTCTCTCTTTGTGGCAGCTGGTAGGCTGGTTCCTCAGGTTCAGAAGCATCAGTATATGAAGGAAAGGCACTTGGTGGACGATCATCAGGCAAATTTTCAGCAGGCAAGTTACTCTCCTCAGCAGGCAGGTCTTTAACTGTTGTTGTCTCCTCCAGCCGCTTTTCAACAAGAGGCTGTGCTGGTAGCGTATCAGGGACTGGCACTGCAACTGTCCGTTTCACTGTTGGGGGCCTGTGTTCCCACTCCCTCGCTGGTTCAGCATTCCTCTCCTCAGGTACTGTAGGAGATGTGGGAACCTGTAGCGGATCATGATGAAGGTCATATTCATCCCCACTGTCTTCATCAGAATCTAGAGTCTGTGATGCAGGCTGGTGTCTCCTCGTTTTCTGACTTTTGTCCACTTTGGTCATTTCTGGTTGTGTCTCAAAAGGTAAGTGGTCACAGGACATGAGCAGATTTCTGTGCAGGACCCTGGAGCGTCCCCTACCCTTTTCTGGTCTCAATTCATAAATCGGCAGGTCTGAACCCATTTGTCTCACCACTGTGTGAATTGTATCTTCCCAATAGTTACGGAGTTTTCCTGGTCCTCCTCTTGGTGTCAGGTTTTTAATCAGAACTCGCTCGCCAGGCTGTAGCACTGAACTCCTAACTTTAGTGTCATAGTACTTCTTACTTCTTTCAGCGGCTTTCTGAGCATTTTCATTTGCAATGGCGTATGCTTCTTCCATCCCTCGTTTCCAGTTCTCCACGTATTCTCGCTGGTTACTGGAACCTGCCTCTGTGCACAATCCAAAGAGCATATCAACTGGAAGCCTGGGTGATCTCCCAAACAGAAGATAAAATGGTGAATAGCCAGTCACTTCGCAACGGGTGCAGTTATAGGCATAAACCAGTTTGTTCAGAGACTCCTTCCAATTTGACTTTTGTGTCTCAGTTAGTGTCTTTAACATTTGCAACAATGTTCTGTTCATGCGTTCCGCTTGACCGTTTCCCATCGGGTGATAGGGTGTTGTCCTGGACCCCGCCATGCCACTGAGTTTCTTTAACTGATGGAACAACTGATTTTCAAATTCTCCCCTTGGTCATGGTGGATGCGGGACGGGAACCCAAACTTCAGGGCAAAATCATTGAAGATGAGATTTGCAGCAGTTTTACCTGACTTTGATGTGGTGGCGTAGGCTTGAGTGAAACGTGTAAAATGATCAACAATCACGAGGATGTACTCATATCCTCCTTTGCATCTGTCGAGATGAAGGAAGTCTATACATACCAGTTCAAATGGCTGTGTTGTCACAATGTTTGTCAGAGGAGCTCTTGTTGCATGGGCTGGCCTTTTCTGCTTGACACAGCTACAAGTTTTAGTCACATAGTGCTCGATGTCAGATTGCATATATGGCCAGAAGAAGCGGTCACGTACTAGTGATACAGTGCGGTCAGTACCTTGGTGTCCCATGTTATTGTGCAACTCTTCCATCACTTTACCTTTGTACTGCTCTGGTAGAACTAACTGCTTGCGGGCTGTAGTGATTCTGTACAAAATGCCATCACTGTCTATTGTCAATTTGTCCCATTCTCTGAATAGGCATTTTGTCTTTGGACTGAATTTCTTTTGCTCTTTAACTGGCGGTTTGGAACCCGACAGTTTGAAATTGAGCACAGGACGGATGACTGGATCAGATTCTTGTGCTTCTCTAATCCCATCTTTTGGGATCGAGCTGGTTGTTGCAGTGGTTGTCTCACCTTCAGCTGATACTGACATAGATGCAGCTGAAAATGACCAGGTACAACAGCCTCTTTCTGTACCTCAACTGCTTGTATCGTGGCGGCGATGGTGTCTGGTGGAAGCTCCTCAGAACATTCTCTCATCAGTGACTCTACATCCAGTGGCATCCTTGACAAAGCATCTGCATCACCGTTCTCTCTGCCTGGCCTGTACTTTATTGTAAAGTGGAAATCAGCCAAGTCTGCAACCCACCTGGAAGTGGTTGCGTTCAGTTTTGCAGTAGACAGAATGTAGCAGAGCGGGTTGTTATCGCTGTATACAGTGAAGGTGGGAGCATAGTACAAATAGTCATGGAACTTATCAGTGATTGCCCATTTTAGAGCTAGAAATTCTAGCTTGCTCGAGTGGTAGTGATAGTTCTTCTCAGCTGCTGTTAAGGTTCGAGAGCCATAAGCAATGACCCTAAGCTTCCCTCTTGCTTTTGATAAAGAACTGCTCCCAAGCCTTGGTGTGACGCATCAGTGTGTACAACAAATGGCTGAGTGAAATCAGGAAACCTAAAACTGGTGGGTGAAGCAAACACTCAATCAGCTGTTCAAGTGCCTGTTGATGCTGGTCAGTCCACAGGATTGGCTTGTTTGAGGGCACCACATGACTTACTTTCTTTGTTTTTGTTTTCCGTGGGTGGTCAGGTAATTTCTCTGAATCTGCTTTCAGGAGGTCATACAGGCAGCTGGCACTCCTAGAAAAGTCTTTGATGTACTGCCTGTAGTACGTGAGTAAACCAAGCATTTTTCTGAGCTGGCCCACAGTCTCTGGTCTGATTTCTTTCAATGCTCTTACTGCTTCAAAATCGGCTGGGTCAACTCGGCTGCCCTCTGCAGACACTATTCTGCCCAAATAACGGACCTGGGGTTTAAAGAGATCACACTTACTTGGTTTGAGTTTAATGCCATACTCTCTGAGACGCTGCAAAACTTTTCGCACATCATTCACATGGCTGTTGAATGTTTTACTGAAAACTAGCGTGTCGTCCAGATAAGGAATGCAGATGTTATCCCGGAGCCCTTCCAAACACTCCTCCATACACCGCTGAAAAGCTGCAGGAGCGTTCATGAGGCCGAATGGCATACGTATCCACTCATAGAGTCCCCACGGTGTCACAAATGCTTTCAGTGGTCTGCTTTCTTCAGAGATGAACCCCTGGTGATACGCTTTCCCCTGATCTAAGAGGGAGAACCAGGAATTACCACCTAAACTGTCCATGATGTCTTGGACCCGAGGGATGGGCTGGCGGTCGGGATGTGTCTTTCTGTTCAGATCTCTGTAATCTATACACAACCGGAGGGTCCCGTCCTTCTTACGAACGCACACGACAGGTGAGGAATATGAAGAGTTTGACTTCTTAACCCAGCCCTGGACTATGAGGTCATAAATGTAACCCTTCATCTCCTGATACAGTGGCCTGGGCACTGACATGTATGTGCGCTTTACTGGTTCAGAGTCCTTTAGAGAAATAGTCATTTTCAATCGTTCAATGCAGCCAATGTCATTGTCTGATCTGGAGAAGGATTGACACTCTTCTCTAAGCATTTTCCTAACAACCTCTCTCTGTTCTTCGGTTAGGTGAGTTAAACCTACTGGTGGATCCCACTGTTCAGTAGCAGTACATGGGGTTCGAACGCTGGTGTGATTCACTGTGGCTGAGGTGACAGTTTTTCAAAGACTTGGGCAGGTAACACAGTCATAATGGTTTGTACTGTACCGATGATTGTGCGTCCTAGCAGGGCAATGTCGTGGTCAGTGGGGTTAGAGACATCAAGCAGGATAACTAGAAAAACACCTTTACTGACTCTGACTAGTGTGTCAAAGAACTCAAGGTCATCTGGCCACTGCGGGTTCAGGTCTGGCTGGAAAAGCATTGTCATGTCATCTTTGAAAGGCTGGGAAGCTACACGGCACTCAATCTGAATGCTACTGTGTTTTGGTACAGCAACCTTCTCTTTCTTGGTTTTCACTGCGTATTCATCTGTCTGTTCTGCGCTAACAGCCTGTATAAAAGCCCTCACCTTGTTTCTTTTGAGGCTTGGGGAAAGCTGTTTTTACTGTACTGTATCGTTTAGTCTTTTCGGTCATTGTCAAGATGTGCTCGATAACATTGAAACCTATGATGGGATGAGATAGGTGACAGCCTTTCATTACCAGCACTGGGATGATCAGTTCCTTTGTTTGGTCAGTTTCAGAGGCTAGACGAAAAGTTGTTTCAATCCATCCCAGGTACGGCATTTCAGTCCCATTTGCTGCAGTCAACCTTAGATCATCAGGTGAGTCCAAGATTTCTGAAACATCTCTCAGCCTTGCGTTTGGGAGAGATTCCTCTTTCCATCGTTCATCAATGACCGATACCTGAGAGCCTGTGTCCCATAAAGCTTGGAGGTGGTGGCGATTCAGGTGACACTCAATAAGGCACTGTCTGCCGACTAGCGAGGTGACCTTACGGGGGTGGCAACCTTGAGCTAGGGATGGTAAGGAGTGGGCATTTTTCTCTGTGCAGGAAAACCTTTCACTGGTAGAGTCAATTTTCAGGTGAGTGCATTTTTTTCTACTACCTCTTCCTGTAGTTCTTCCAAGGCGCTTGTCATGTTGACAGAACAGGAGGAACTTTTACTGTGCAGGAGTTGACTCTGAATTAGATGGTCCTTACTGTCTCTGATGGTCGATCAATGGCCTCAGTTGACACGTACTTAACCACTAACTTCCAACTTCCTCCAAACAGCAACACTTTCCTCACTGCAGCCTGCCTGAGTTGTTATGTGGAGATTTAGCTGGCTCGGAATTCAGCGACCAGGGTGTGGAAACTGGACATCTGAGCAGCAATCTCAGCGGAGCCTCCAAAAATGTTACGCCCCTGAAAACAGGGGAGAAATAATCACGAGAGTGATACGGTGTTGTATTCTCAAGTCAACATTTAGTTCAAATTTCACAAAAGTAACACATTACATAACAGAAAACTCATTATACAAATAACACAGCAAAATATCTTATTAACAACACGCACGTTCATTCACAATCGACATAAAATGGCAGCTACTCTCAGTACGATGCTATCCTTCACTTCAACCGAGCAGGGCTAATATTACTCTCTTCAAACTTAACTCTAACTTCCTCAAGACGTTACTAAAACACACCTTAAACACTCTTGACATGTTCGCTAGTTATAACATTTAAATTACTATTTTTATCATCAATAAAGTACCTGAAAACAGGGGAGAAATAATCACGAGAGTGATACGGTGTTGTATTCTCAAGTCAACATTTAGTTCAATGAGAAAAAGACCGCGAATTTCCCCAGGAATATGGGTGGAGACCAGAGCAATCGATCTCCGGCTCATAGATTAAAAGCATTTCGTAGATCACAGATTAACACTTTTAGGCACCACAAAATAAAGTAATCAATATAATGTTTACACATTACTCACACAATTCGTACCCTTTGACAGATTTGAACTTTAACACAATTATATGAATGTTATCAATCTCTATCAACTAATACTGAATGCATATTTTATTGACAAGTGACCCAAGAAAAGGGAGCTCAAAACTGGATGACTTGGCCCTTTCTCTTCTTGTACTGGGTAACTTTGTGAGTTTGATGTTTCTTACATTTCTTGCAATAAGTCCTGCGGGTCTTCGGTACCTGTCACAAATACAGAAATGTTTTCTCGAGATTGGTGTGGAAGAACTTCACTGGCCCGCACAGAGCCCTGTCCTCAACCCCATCAAACACCTTTGGGATGAATTAGAACCCAGACCCCGAGCCAGGCCTAAACGGCCAACATCAATGCCCAACCTCACTAATGCTCGTGGCTGAATTGAAGCAAGTCCCAACAGCAATGCGCCAACATCTAGTGGAAAGCCTTCCCAGCAGAGTGGAGGCTGTTATAGCAGCAAAAGGGGGACCAACTCCATATTAATGCCTGTGATTTTGTTAAGAGTTATTCGACGAGCAGGTGTCCCTATACCTTTGGTCATGTGGTGTATGATGGGATAGTCGTGTAAATGCAACACAGGGACACTGAAAGTCAATCTTAAAAGAATCATTGTTTTATCAGCATGCTGGAGACGTCAGTCAAACTTAGAAGTATAAAGTACCGTTCTGAAGGTATCTCCCTCAGGGCAGTACTGCTACATCTCTTATATACTGGTTACAGACACGTTACATAGTCATAGTTCATAGGGTTGGTTCTGGCACGTCTGGCACCGCCTCCTGTCTTAACTTATAGAACTAATTCTGGGCCTCTGACAGATGGTCCTAAGGGGGGGGGGGGGGGGGGGTCATGTTGCCCCTCTTCATATCTTTACCAAGTACAGGCAGGAACCAAGGATTATTTGACAAGATGAACATTTCCAAGGCTGCTCTTCACATGATAACATTTTCCATCACAGGATGTATAGACATTATGGGGATGGAATATTTACTATATCTGTAGAATACGTAGGATCGAATAGTGTGTGTGTGTGTGTATGTATATATATATATATATATATATACAGAAATAGTTGAATAGCATGGCCTTGACTAGAATACAGTATATACATATGAAGTGGGTAACAGTATGTAAACATTATTCAAGTGACCAGTGTTCCATGTCTATGTACATAGGGTAGCACAACCGGGTGGTAGTCAGCTAGTGACAAAGTTCAGGGCAGGGTACTGGGTGGACACCGGCTAGTGATGGCTTTTGTCATGATGTTGCCCTCTTTGGGTACAGCAAGCCCCATCCCCCTGCCTGCCTCCTTCAACTAGGCTGCTGTGGTCAGAGAAGTCATAAATTCCTCGAAGATATTATCTCCTCATGGCCACAGTATAGAGAGAGTGAATTTTCATAGAGAACAAAGGAATTTCTTCCACCTCACAGAACTTGAGGTCCGAACAACATTTATGTTCCGGAGGAGGTATAAAAGATCAGTGAAGAATCCAGCTACGAACTGGTACATTTGGTGCAATTTTGTGGGGCTCATGGGAGACGGTGCAGCCACATTACCATAACACTGTTTATATAATAGCCTCAGATATGAGGTTTACATCTAATTGTTGTATAAGATGAATGAGTGAGGATGATACTGTTTGTAAAATTGTGTAATGTGATTTTGTACTTTTTATTGAAGGAAACTCCAATTCCCTTTGGAGTTTAACTAAATCAGAGGACCGCCCCTGAGCCCAGTTAGGGTCGGGCGTCCTGGACAGCCCTTTTCTGCAATTCCGAATAAAACCCCAACTTCGAGAAATTCTCAGTAGACCATGTTTTTCTCAATCACGAGAGGACAAAAAGGTTGCAGACAGGGAGAGGGGGATGGGGCTTGCTGTTCCCAAAGAGGGCAACGTCATGACAGTTGGATATTTGTCAACGGCCATTCCAATGGAGTGGTGCTTGGGGTGGGGGAGGGGCTAATGCCCCCCAAACCCTGATGATATAAATGTATAGGATAACATAACTCTGCAATGCTTTAGGCTAGAAACAAACTGTAAAAGGCAACAGAAAGCGGTGGCTCTATTGTTCATGGGGATAACTGTATACATTTACATTCATTTAATTCAGGGTGGAAGGTAAAACCAAATAATTGATGGATTTGGCTCTAAATACTACATAATAATGAGCAGCAGTAGTTCAGGTGGTTTGCTTTTTCCTCTGGTTATTACGACAAATCACGGTTTCGCAGGTGTTGGCGTTCGCCAACATTTTGGAAAGGGGAAGGGACATTCGGCCCATATCTTGAGGGTGGAGCTCTTCCTTCTAGCATCTGTTAAGCTCTCATCCTAACACGTATGAACTCAGAACTAAATCGTGCAGCTGACTAATTACATGAGACATTAGTTCTGTGTTAACCAAGATTGGCTCAGGGGTGAAAAACTTGTTCAACTCCAATGAACACTCAAAGGTTCTGAACATAAGACAGGAGGCATTACAAGTGTACTACTTCCATTTAGAAAAATTAGAAGTGTTGTACGTTTTTACATTTGTAAAAAAATCTACCACTAACATTTGAAAAATTCTCTGAAGTGATTGAAGTGTAAAGTAGTGAACGATTCCACACTTCAGGAGAAAGAAGGTATTATAAAGTAATCAAATGTTTGGTCTAATAATATTCTATGTACAATACTTCTGTGGTCACCAGGACAGAGCTAGTCTGTCCCCCTCCAACCTGCCGGAGTCCCCTGGTCATAACTCTCCTGGGAGCGCCCTACTGCTGGATCTGAAGAGGGTTTCTGTGCGGCTGGTCGACTGCAGGAAAACAGCAGGGCAGAGTGGGGCTGTGAGAGAAGGACACAAGGAGGGAGATTTGATATCATCAAGTAAGAACAATGGGGTGTGTGGATGAGACCACAATCTGATTATGTAACTTCTGTTAATTGATTGATAAACAGTAAACACTCAGTGGCCAGTAAATTGTCGATCCAGTTTCATGAACGGGGGTGTATATTGTATATTGAGTGTATATTGATGATCAGGGCCACTAATTGTAAGGTTGCTGGTTAGAATCTCTAAGCCGACTAGGTGAAAAATCTGTCCATGTGCCCTTGAGCAAGGTACTTAACCCTAATTGCTGCTGTAATTCTCTCTGGATAAGAGCATCTGCGAAATAACAAACGTATTTATTCACACATATTTCCAAAACCTAATTATTCAATGTCTTTCACAGGGGACACCCCTAACTCTCGTTCTCTCAGTGGGAGGGGCTTATCATCTTTGGAGCCTCAGCCACATGTTGCTGAAGAGACAGAGAAGACTCTCTCTAAATCAGAACATCCCAAGAAACCCCAGCAGAGACGTACAGGGAAGAAACCTCACCACTGCTGCTCTGACTGTGGGAAGATTTTCACAAGCCGAAGTGGCTTCATTATTCACCAGCGGATTCACACCGGAAAGAAACCATACTGCTGCTCTCAGTGTGGGAAGAGTTTCACTGCTTCTCAAACCTTAAAATATCATCTGAGAATTCATTCAGGGGAGAGGCCTTACCCCTGCCTTGATTGTGGGAAAAGCTTTGCTTATTTGGGCGCCCTAAACATACACAAGCTAACACACACTGGAGTGAAGCCTTATAGCTGTGATCAATGTGGGAAGAGCTTCAGTCAGTCTGGCCACCTGACAACACACCAACTAACACACACTGGAGTGAAGCCTTATAGCTGTGATCAGTGTGGGAAGAGCTTTGCTCTAACTTCCTCCCTGACTAGACACCAGCGTACACACACTGGAGAGAAACCTTATGTCTGTCTATGTGGGAAGAGCTTTGCTGTAGCTTCCAATCTGACTACACACCAGCGAACACACACCAGAGATAAGCCTTATAGTTGTTATCAGTGTGGAAAGAGCTTTGCTTCTTCAGAAACACTAACTATACACCAGCGCATACACACAGCAAAGAAACCTTTTTGCTGTGGTCAGTGTGGGAAGAGCTTTGCTGTAGCTTTCTCCCTGATTATACACCAGCGAACACACACTGGCGAGAAGCCTTACAGCTGTGATCATTGTGGCAAGAGATTCAGTCAATCCGTACACCTGAATACACACCAGCGAACACACACTGGAGAGAAACCTTATACCTGTGATCAGTGTGGGAAGAGCTTCAGTCAATCAGGGAACCTAAATTCACACCAGCAAACACACACTGGAGAGAAACCTTAGATGTGTGGAAAGCTTTGTTCATTTAGGGCCTATGTGGAAAAACACCAGAAAACTACAAATGTACGATCTTTGTCCCCATGTGCAGTTGCAACCCGTAGTCTGGCTTTTTATGGCGGTTTTGGAGTAGTGGCTTCTTCCTTGCTGAGCGGCCTTTCAGGTTCAGAAGCTTCTAAAGCCATGTCAATTTTCTGGAATTTTCCAACCTGTTTAAAGGCACAGTCAACCTGTTTAAAGGCACAGTCAACCTGTTTAAAAGGCACAGTCAACCTGTTTAAAAGGCACAGTCAACCTGTTTAAAGGCACAGTCAACCTGTTTAAAAGGCACAGTCAACCTGTTTAAAAGGCACAGTCAACCTGTTTAAAGGCACAGTCAACCTGTTTAAAGGCACAGTCAACTTGTTTAAAGGCACAGTCAACCTGTTTAAAAGGCACAGTCAACCTGTTTAAAGGCACAGTCAACCTGTTTAAAAGGCACAGTCAACCTGTTTAAAAGGCACAGTCAACCTGTTTAAAAGGCACAGTCAACCTGTTTAAAAGGTACAGTCAACCTGTTTAAAGGCACAGTCAACCTGTTTAAAAGGCACAGTGTATATAAACTTCTGACCCACTGGAATTGTGATAGTGAATTATTAATGAAATAAGCTGTAAACAAATGTTGGGAAAATGACGTGTCATACACAAAGTAAATGTCCTAACTGACTTGCCAAACTAGAGTTTGTTAACAAGAAATGTGTGGAGTGGTTGAAAAACAAGTTTTAATGGCTCCAACCTAAGTGTATGTAAACTTCCGACTTCAACTGTAGATGCAGTAAAGAAGTCAATCGAACTTGAGCAAAACAATGGGATTGCCATGGAAATGTGTGGGAGAGAAAGGCCATGGGGGAATAATCCTGAATCTCTTCATTGCCCCCCAGCAAAATGATCCTACGTTTAGACTATTGTTTATATGTGTATGTCACAATATATTGAGGTACAAATCAGAGTATAATGCTTGTATGTCAACCCCAACCAGCAAATGTTAATTTCATATTCCCCAATCAACTGCATTACAGTTAAAAATGATTGACTACCACCACCAGATACTAGCTATGCTAACCAGGGTAAGCATTTAGAAGTCACTTCAACTTTTAAACGTTATCCTGCAAAAACAGCCAAATATATCCAAATTGGACTTAAGTAACCACATTGTGAGCCTGTTACAATACATATAGTGCATTCGGTAAGTATTCAGACCCAGTGATGACCCCAAATTAGTCGATTGTTTGGTTGTCAGGCTGTTGGTTTTAGTCAAGTAGGAACGTGTGTGTGTGAGACACACATACATTTTCGGATCAAGCATGAATATGCTTTTAGTTTAGGCCTCCAATAGATTAGTTACCTGAGATGGGCTTTTAGTCTAGGCCTCCAATAGATTAGTTACCTGAGATGGGCTTTTAGTCTAGGCCTCCAATAGATTAGTTACCTGAGATGGGCTTTTAGTCTAGGCCTCCAATAGATTAGTTACCTGAGATGGGCTTTTAGTTTAGGCCTCCAATAGATTAGTTACCTGAGATGGGCTTTTAGTCTAGGCCTCCAATACATTAGTTACCTGAGATGGGTTTTTAGTCTAGGCCTCCAATAGATTAGTTACCTGAGATGGGCTTTTAGTCTAGGCCTCCAATAGATTAGTTACCTGAGATGGGCGCAAATATATATATGCTCCTCCCAAATTGTTTTTTGCTCTTTAGCTCCGCGTTGACGGTACATCCTGTAGAAAATAAACTCACTTCTTGCACTGTTTCGCGAAGTGCAAGAAGTATGAATTCCCTGACTTCTACTGAGGTCGTATCACCATAAATGCTGCATGGCCGATGCAGATGTCAGATTGACCATGCAGCGCCCAGATGCACAATGTGCTTCTCTCTCCAAAACGCTCTCTCCTGCCAATTTGTGCACATTCATTGTTTCATAATTTCATTGTGTGAATTGTTTGCGTTTGATATCACTTCCCCATTACATATCACCAGTAGTGCATTCAAACGTTAATTCCTAATCTACAATGTTTGTTACTTTGGTTACAGTAATTTCTGTTAATGCATTCAATATAATTATTCCAGTATTATTGTCGGAGTCGACACGTTGTTTGCAGACCGCACAACCTATGCTGCACTTGAGAGAAACAAGTTTTGGTTGATTTCATTCCATTTATGAGTTTTGTCATTTTAGTCAGTCTTTTGTTTGGAGCCTCCTGTCAATGTTGAGTAAGGACCCACATGCATAGAAGTAGGCCTATAGGCTACCTGGCCGGCGGGCAAATGTACATAAATGTGCCCATTTGGAGATCTGATAGTATTTCTGGTTGGCTTAACGCACCATCACTAATGACCCGTGGAGCTTCTCAAAGTAAATGTTGTCTTCTTCACCTTAAAACAGCAATCAACCAAAGTCTGTTTTTACATCCATTGAGAATTGCAATAGTTAATCATTGTATTTGGAAAATCTTTCCAGCTCTCTCACTTTAAATAACCAGTGTGAAAAGATAAAATGCCATGCTCTGATCCAGTGGAAATGTCATAATAGGCCTACCTGATCACTTCTTATCAGTGCTCTGATCCAGTGGAAATGTCATAATAGGCCTACCTGATCACTTCTTATCAGTGCTTGACTTGGACTGAAACAGGTTCTGGTACTCATGCTGGTACTGTTTATATTTTGGTGCAGAAGCTCTACAATACTTTTGAGCTAATATTCTACAAGACTAACAGAAGCTCAAGCAGTAGAACATTTTGAGGTGCCGGTACTCAGCTCCATTGAGCTCCTGCCGAAGTGTCTTATCCCTTGTGCAAATGACCTACAGCTGTGTCTATCCAGAGCTCATTGGAACAGGAAACGGAGGGTTCATCTCATCTTTTTCTTCATGTTGCAAGTTCGCTAGCATAAGCTTCGAGCCGGACCCAAGTTAATAGTTGACATAAGTTCGTTGCAGACAGGTCATATGTCGCCAATGTGATTCATAGGATATTTCATTTGAAAGAATCAGGATATTTTCTACCGGCAATGTTTATTTGTTGGCTTCATGTAGGCTATTTTTACATAGTTGGCAATTGCATTTATTAAGATTTGGCTAGGTTTGTTTAACCACATGACAAATGTGCATATGAAAACCATAACTGGCACGCAGATTGGTAGAAATGGTAAGATATATTGGCATTCCACATGAGAAAGGTTGCCAACTCCTCCTGTAGCCCATTACTGGCAACTTCAGGAGAGTAATGGCAGAATCGGAGAAAGCCAGCAGGAGCGGGAGGAGAATAGTTGGATCGGGTACGTTTTTTTATCTAGATCTCTGGCGCCCTCGAGGCATTTGCCTTATTTCATTAAACCGTAAGCTTAAAATCATCAGATAAGATCAGTGCATATAGTTCATTTTATTAAAACACATTGGGTGTGTCTATATGTAGAAAAATACACTTTGAAACATTTAGATCAATCAGTTGGTCAAAAGAACAAATTAATTTCAGTCTACAGAATTTTTTTGTTGGGATAGCCCTAGTCTGAATACTTTCTGGATGCACTGTAAATCATGCCGATTTTGACGAATATCCACTTTGTTAGATCAGATTTGTTGAACGGTCTTCGTTCCATTGACTCCTTTACTGCATCTATAATATGCAGCTCTGATCTAGAAGCAGGTTTGCCATGTCCATGCAATATCACACATTGTCATCTAAATGGATACATGTTATATATTATATTGATTTAAAAGTCAGCTTGTCCGACAGAGATTAACATGGTTATAAAAATGTCTTGCCAGGGTAGGCCTACATGAAACACAGCCCTTATAGTTAGTGTTTCTAAAATCTCATAGGGGATAAATGAATGGTGGAAAAACTATTGGAACCATTTCCCTGTTTGACCACCATGTTTTACGGGTGTTATGACACGTCCACTGTGGGGCTCTAAAGCATGAAATGGTAATGGTATCTTTTTATAGGCACAAATGTTGCCATGATTGGAAGCCATTTTGGGGGGAGTGATGTTTTTGGATATATGCCAAATATAAAGGTCTGTGGGATACGTTTTGTTCTATGAGAGTCTTCATCAGCTAATGTAACTTTGAAGGATTTATGTAATAAATATTGTAATTGTAATTCTTTACGGTCATTAACTGACTGATACTATGTCATAGAACAAAACCTATAAGTTCTCCTAAGACTTATTTTCTGCATTTATTCCAAAAACCCTATTCTTTCTCCCATTTAATTTTACCCATAGAGATGGCTGAACGAGTCATAGGTAACTCATTTCCGGGATATAGGACTACAAGCTTCTTTTTTAAAGGACGACAATCTCTATAGCTCTGTATAGTTCCACATTGATATGATTGGTTGATGGTAGGTGGGGGCTCTGGTCTGGATGTTCTTTATCTGAACGCTGTAACAACGAAAGTAACTGTAGTGTAGGCTAGCTACAGATTTACTGTCACTAAGAAACGCTGAAGATTTAATAGAGTCAACAATAGATCGGGTAAATTGTGACGTAGTATTCCTATTGTGGTGTATAACATGTCTAGTTATCTTTGTTCTTCCATATCCATTCGTTCCATTTGAACAGTTGGACAAAATAAACAATGGTGGTAATAAACACGTGGGATATTTTGTCCTTCAGCAAAGTAGCCAACTAGCCTAAAGCACACAGATTGATACAAGGCAATGCGCAACAAGCAGGTAAAGTCAGAACCATGGAGAAATAATGAGGGCAAAGCTACAACTTGCAGTAGCGGTGTGTAGGTAAAAATCACCAGGGAAGAAAGCCAGAAAAATAGCCATTTTACATGTTGTGATAATTGCGTTGTTATAATCTGTTAGTTCATATGCCTTGACACAGCTGAGCCAAGAAGACAGTGGCAGAATACATTCAACCAGACCTTTTTATTACATCATAAAACCGGAATGCAGCATCTGTCCGGTTAAGTTCACAAAAAATGTTGCATGTAACAGTTACATGACCTTCAGCATGGTCAAGCAAGTGAATGTTTCCGATGTTTTCGGACTACTTAACAACTATTGATTTAGAGTTACCGCAAGTCAAAGAAAATAGGCGCTGCCTCCACTATTCAAAAATAGCCTACATTTTTGCCATTAAGTTAACACTATATATTTGAGGGAATACCGTTATTTTCTAGCAATAAATGACACTCCCTAAACCGCTTCAGGCACTTGAAGTGTTGATGACTATGTACAGTAGGTGGCGGCACCTCGTAAACACCTCAGCAGAAGCCGAAAAGCATCAACAGGAAGTTCTTTGTTACCATCCTCTATCTCGTTTTCAAACCAAATAAAATTCCACAGGATCGTTCTGATGTCAAATTAATCTCAATGAGACGTTTGTTTGTGACAACTTAAATCCAGTTTTGATATTTAAAAGGACATTTGGTTGCGCTGGTCTAGCTTTTCTTTATCCTAACGCCGTGACAAAGAAAGTAACTCTAGCGTACACATTTACTTTCATGGTTTTTTATTTGAAGAAAGAATCGCTTCCAAGATGGATCGGGTAAGTTTGGTTGACAGTTATGAACAGTGTCCTTACTGTGGTGTATACAACGTCTAGGTCTCGTTTCCTTTGATGTTCCACATCTATACGTTCCACTTGAACGTCTAGACAAAAGAAACCAGGGTGGTTATTTCAGCAAAGTAGTCCACTAGCCAATCGCACACATATTGATGATACAAGCAATGCGCAACCAGCAGGTCAAGTCAGAAGCGAAAATAATTAAGCATAGACTACACCAGTGATGTATATAAACTCTGTATTGACCATTGAGAGGCTACACCAGTGATGTATATAAACTCTGTATTGCTGATGATATGTATTGGCCATTGAGAAGCCACACCAATCATGCACGTTACATCTCACTTTTGCAACATTTTTCATACTTTATAGTTCTATTCCATTATGTTGTAGTCGCGCTGAGTATTCATTGGTTGAAGCTCAATGTCAAATTAACATTTCCCTACCATCATATCTAAGCCATTATGAAGCCAATCTCGTTGGAATCTCGCAAATCAATTTGACAACACTCCCCACCTCTCAGGAGCTGTCCAGCCGTTACGGAGTAACATATTCTTAACTTCTAACAGGGTCCTTAGCAATTGAGTTGTCAGAGTTTACCCTCACCTAGCTCAAATTATGTAAGTCAAATGAAAACGAGAAAAAGAGCTACCATAAAGTGACCATTTGATTTAAATGTCGGATTGAGTCAATTTGTAAGTGCAACAGATTTGATTACTTATTGCTCTCACATGCATATTTCTGTCCATTAGGAACCAACAATGAGCTCCTTTTTGTAGCATTTCTGACATTTTTAGCCGTATCTCAAGAGTTATCTAAACGGGTCAGCAACTGTTCTACAACAACACAGCTGCTATTAGCTAAAGTTAGCTTGCTTGTCCAAAGTCCAGCAGCTAGCCTCTGTAGCTAGCTAACACCAGTCAGTTGAATGCTAGCTAGCTAATGAACAGGCTAAGGTAGCTAGCTATATTTGTTTAAGTAAGGTCTGTTACACAACTTCAACCATTAGCTAGCTATAGCCAGACAACAGCTGACTAACACAAGGTAGCTAACGTTAGTTCACTTCCAAACGTCAGTCCTAAATATTTCCAAAACATAGCTAGCTAACTACATCGGTTCAACAAACCAACACCAAACGTTGGGCAAATTGTCACGTTGCTACCTTGCAATACAAATAGGCTTTTCCAACACACTCTATAGTCGAAGCTACGGTAAGAGCTAGCCATATTTCACTGTCAAGACAAGACAACTCAAACTGTAGCTGAGAAAACAAATGCACATTTAAACATGTGCAGTGAGCAAATGTATGCTGGCTAGTATCAGAACAAACTCCTCAGTTTCAAACATCCAGAATACATTCCAGTATGCTCCTTCTCCTGTCTTCTTGACATTGTGATCCATATCTGTGCTGATCAACTCTGCCATTAGACAGGCTTGATTGTATTTACAGCTCCATCTGGACTCTCCCTCAACTTGAGACATCTGTGGCACATTGTTTTGTGTGGAAAAACGGCACATTTTAGGGTGGCCTTTTATTGTCTCTAGCAGAAGGCGCAACTGTGTTAATGATCATCCTGTTTAATCAGCTTTTTGATCTGCCACACCTGGCAGGTGGATGCATTCTTGGCAAAGGAGAAATGCTCACTGACGGGGATGTAAACAAATTTGTGCACACAATTTGAAAGAAAGAAACTTTGTGAGAATGGACAATTTCACTGAGTATACAAAACATTACACTTCTGTCATCATGAAGTGCTTTGAGGCTAGTTAAGGATCATATCACCTCTACCTAACCTGACACCCTAGACCCACTTCAATTTGCTTACCTCCCCAACAGATCCGCAGACGATGTAATCGCCATGACAATGCCCTATCCCATCTGGACAAATCAAATCAAAGTTTATTTGTCACGTGCGCCGAATACAACAGGTGTAGACCATACAATGAAATGCCTACTTACAGGCTCTAACCAAAAGTGCAAAAAAGGTACAAGGTGAACAATAGGTAAGTAAGGAAACAAAACAACCGTAAAAAGACAGTGAAAAATAACAGTAGCTAGGCTACATACAGACACCGATTAGTCAGGCTGATTGAGGTCGTATGTACATATAGATACGGTTAAAGTGACTATGCATATATGATGAGAGGAATACCTAAGTAAGAATGCTGTTCATTGACTATAGATCAACCTTCTACACCATAGTACCCTCCAAACTCATTAAGCTCAGGGCCCTGGGTCTGAACCCTGACCTGTGCAACGGGATCCTGGACTTCCTGATGGGCTGCCCCCAGGTGGTGAAGGTAGGAAACAACACCTCCACTATGCTGATCCTCAACACTGGGGCCCAATAAGGTTGTGTGCTCAGCCCCCTCCTGTACTCCCTGTTCACCCATGACTGCGTGGCCAAGTATGCGGACGACAACAACAGTACTAGGCCTGATTACCAACAAAGACGAGACAGCCTACAGGGAGGAGGTGAGGGCCCTGGCGGAGTGGTCAGGAAAACAACCCCTCCCTCAATAAAACAAAGGAGCTGATGGTGGACTTCAGGAGACAGCAGAGGGAGCACACCCGTATCCACATCAACGGGACCACAGTGAAGAAGGTGAAAAGCTTCAAGTTCCTTTGTGTACACATCACTGACAATCTGAAGTGGTCCACCCACATAGACAGCGTGGTGAAGAAGGTGCAACAGCGCCTCAGCAACCTCAGGAGGCTGCATAGATTCTGCTTGAACCCTAAGACCGTCACAAACTTTTACGGATGCACCATTGAGAGCATCCTGTTGGGTTGCATCACCACAAGGACATCAACCACCCGAGCCACGGCCCATTCACTCCGCTATCATCCAGAAGGCGAGGTCAGTACAGGTGCATCAAAGCTGGGACTGAGAGATTGAAAAACAGCATCTATCTCAAGGCCATCAGTCTGTTAAATAGCCATCCCTAGCTGGCTACCACCCTGTTACTCAACCCTGCACCTTAGATGCTGCTGCCCAATGTACATAGTCATGGAATCACTGGTCACTTTAACAATGTTGACATACTGTTTTACTAATTTCATATGTACTGTATACTACTGTATTTCAATCAATGCCACTGACATTGCTTGTCCAGATATGCTATACATTTCTTAATTCCATTCATTATTTTAGATTTGTGTGTCTTGTTATGAGTTGTTGGATACTACTGCACTGTTGGAGTAGGACCACAAGCATTTCGCTAGATCTGCAATAACATCTGCTAAATATGTGTATGTGACCAATCAAATTTGATTTGATTAAGAACACCTGCTCTTTGGCTCAATCAAGCTAGTTGTCTTCTGAAATCGAATCAAATTGTATTTGTCCCATGCGCCGAATACAACAACCTTACTTACAAGCCCTTAACCAACAATACAGTTTAAGAAAAATAGATGTTTAGTTAAAAATAACAAATAATTAAAGAGCAGCAGTAAAATAACAGTAGCGAGGCTACCGTTGAAGTCTGAAGTTTACATATAACTTAGCCAAATACATTTAAACTCAGTTTTTCACAATTCCAGACATTTAATCCTCATAAAAAAATTCCCCGTCTTAGGTCAGTTAGGATCACCACTTTATTTAAAAAATGTGAAATGTCAGGATAATAGTAGAGAGAAGGATTTATTTCAGCTTTTTTTTTCTTCCATCACATTCCCAGTGGGTCAGAAGTTTATATACACTCAATTAGTATTTCGTAGCATTGCCTTTAAATAATTTAACTTGGGTCAAACATTTCAGGTCGCCCTTCCACAAGCTTCCCACAATAAGTTGGTGGAATATTGGCCCATTCCTCTTGACAGAGCTGGTGTAACTGAATCAGGTTTGCAGGCCTCCTTGCTCGCACATGCTTTTTCAGTTATGCCCACAAATGTTCTATATGTTCATTTGTAAAAAAAATACAAATTAAATGGAAAAATCCCAATCTTCGCTCTCTCTCCCCCGCTACTCTCTCCTCTTCCATCCTATCATCTCTTCCCTCTGCTCAAACCTTCTCCAACCTATCTCCTGATTCTGCCTCCTCAACCCTCCTCTCCTCCCTTTCTGCATCCCTTGATTCTCTATGTCCCCTATCCTCCAGGCCGGCTCGGTCCTCCCCTCCTGCTCCGTGGCTCGACGACTCATTGCGAGCTCACAGAACAGGGCTCCGGGCAGCCGAGCGGAAATGGAGGAAAACTCGCCTCCCTGCGGGCCTGGCATCCTTTCACTCCCTCCTCTCTACATTTTCCTCTTCTGTCTCTGCTGCTAAAGCCACGTTCTACCACTCTAAAGTCCAAGCATCTGCCTCTAACCCTAGGAAGCTCTTTGCCACCTTCTCCTCCCTCCTGAATCCTCCTCCCCCTCCCCCTCCTCCCTCTCTGCAGATGACTTCGTCAACCATTTTGAAAAGAAGGTCGACGACATCCGATCCTCGTTTGCTAAGTCAAACGACACCGCTGGTTCTGCTCACACTGCCCTACCCTGTGCTCTGACCTCTTTCTCCCCTCTCTCTCCAGATGAAATCTCGCATCTTGTGACGGCCGGCCGCCCAACAACCTGCCCGCTTGACCCTATTCCCTCCTCTCTTCTCCAGACCATTTCCGTAGACCTTCTCCCTTACCTCACCTTGCTCATCAACTCATCCCTGACCGCTGGCTACGTCCCTTCTGTCTTCAAGAGAGCGAGAGTTGCACCCCTTCTGAAAAAACCTACACTCGATCCCTCCGATGTCAACAACTACAGACCAGTATCCCTTCTTTCTTTTCTCTCCAAAACTCTTGAACGTGCCGTCCTTGGCCAGCTCTCCCGCTATCTCTCTCAGAATGACCTTCTTGATCCAAATCAGTCAGGTTTCAAGACTAGTCATTCAACTGAGACTGCTCTTCTCTGTATCACGGAGGCCCTCCGCACTGCTAAAGCTAACTCTCTCTCCTCTGCTCTCATCCTTCTAGACCTATCGGCTGCCTTCGATACTGTGAACCATCAGATCCTCCTCTCCACCCTCTCCGAGTTGGGCATCTCCGGCGCGGCCCACGCTTGGATTGCGTCCTACCTGACAGTTCGCTCCTACCAGGTGGTGTGGCAAGAATCTGTCTCCTCACCACGCGCTCTCACCACTGGCGTCCCCCAGGGCTCTGTTCTAGGCCCTCTCCTATTCTCGCTATACACCAAGTCACTTGGCTCTGTCATAACCTCACATGGTCTCTCCTATCATTGCTATGCAGACGACACACAATTAATCTTCTCCTTTCCCCCTTCTGATGACCAGGTGGCGAATCGCATCTCTGCATGTCTGGCAGACATATCAGTGTGGATGACGGATCACCACCTCAAGCTGAACCTCGGAAAGACGGAGCTGCTCTTCCTCCCGGGGAAGGACTGCCCGTTCCATGATCTCGCCATCACGGTTGACAACTCCATTGTGTCCTCCTCCCAGAGCGCTAAGAACCTTGGCGTGATCCTGGACAACACCCTGTCGTTCTCAACTAACATCAAGGCGGTGGCCCGTTCTTGTAGGTTCATGCTCTACAACATCCGCAGAGTACGACCCTGCCTCACACAGGAAGCAGCGCAGGTCCTAATCCAGGCACTTGTCATCTCCCGTCTGGATTACTGCAACTCGCTGTTGGCTGGGCTCCCTGCCTGTGCCATTAAACCCCTACAACTCATCCAGAACGCCGCAGCCCGTCTGGTGTTCAACCTTCCCAAGTTTTCTCACGTCACCCCGCTCCTCCGCTCTCTCCACTGGCTTCCAGTTTAAGCTCGCATCCGCTACAAGACCATGGTGCTTGCCTACGGAGCTGTGAGGGGAACGGCACCTCAGTACCTCCAGGCTCTGATCAGGCCCTACACCCAAACAAGGGCACTGCGTTCATCCACCTCTGGCCTGCTCGCCTCCCTACCACTGAGGAAGTACAGTTCCCGCGCAGCCCAGTCAAAACTGTTCGCTGCTCTGGCCCCCCAATGGTGGAACAAACTCCCTCACGACGCCAGGACAGCGGAGTCAATCGCCACCTTCCGGAGACACCTGAAACCCCACCTCTTTCAGGAATACCTAGGATAGGATAAAGTAATCCTTCTCACCCCCCCCCTTAAAAGATTTAGATGCACTATTGTAAAGTGGCTGTTCCACTGGATGTCTTAAGGTGAACGCACCAATTTGTAAGTCGCTCTGGATAAGAGCGTCTGCTAAATGACTTAAATGTAAATGTAATGTAAATGAAAAACATAACTCCCCTTTGACATTATGGGGTATTGTGTGTAGGCCAGGGACGACAAATCTCAATTGTATCAATTTTTAATTCAGGCTGTAACGCAACAAAATGTGGAAAGTCCAGGGGTGTGAATACTTTCTAAAGGCACTGTATATCAATGTTGCTACAGTGCCTTGCGAAAGTATTCGGCCCCCTTGAACTTTGCGACCTTTTGCCACATTTCAGGCTTTAAACATAAAGATATAAAACTGTATTTTTTTGTGAAGAATCAACAACAAGTGGGACACAATCATGAAGTGGAACGACATTTATTGGATATTTCAAACTTTTTTAACAAATCAAAAACTGAAAAATTGGGCGTGCAAAATTATTCAGCCTCCTTAAGATAATACTTTGTAGCGCCACCTTTTGCTGCGATTACAGCTGTAAGTCGCTTGGGGTATGTCTCTATCAGTTTTGCACATCGAGAGACTGACATTTTTTCCCATTCCTCCTTGCAAAACAGCCCGAGCTCAGTGAGGTTGGATGGAGAGCATTTGTGAACAGCAGTTTTCAGTTCTTTCCACAGATTCTCGATTGGATTCAGGTCTGGACTTTGACTTGGCCATTCTAACACCTGGATATGTTTATTTTTGAACCATTCCATTGTAGATTTTGCTTTATGTTTTGGATCATTGTCTTGTTGGAAGACAAATCTCCGTCCCAGTCTCAGGTCTTTTGCAGACTCCATCAGGTTTTCTTCCAGAATGGTCCTGTATTTGGCTCCATCGATCTTCCCATCAATTTGAACTATCTTCCCTGTCCCTGCTGAAGAAAAGCAGGCCCAAACCATGATGCTGCCACCACCATGTTTGACAGTGGGGATGGTGTGTTCAGGGTGATGAGCTGTGTTGCTTTTACGCCAAACATAACGTTTTGCATTGTTGCCAAAAAGTTCAATTTTGGTTTCATCTGACCAGAACACCTTCTTCCACATGTTTGGTGTGTCTCCCAGGTGGCTTGTGGCAAACTTTAAACAACACTTTTTATGGATATCTTTAAGAAATGGCTTTCTTCTTGCCACTCTTCCATAAAGGCCAGATTTGTGCAATATACGACTGATTGTTGTCCTATGGACAGAGTCTCCCACCTCAGCTGTAGATCTCTGCAGTTCATTCAGAGTGATCATGGGCCTCTTGGCTGCATCTCTGATCAGTCTTCTCCTTGTATGAGCTGAAAGTTTAGAGGGACGGCCAGGTCTTGGTAGATTTGCAGTGGTCTGATACTCCTTCCATTTCAATATTATCGCTTGCACAGTGCTCCTTGGGATGTTTAAAGCTTGGGAAATCTTTTTGTATCCAAATCCGGCTTTAAACTTCTTCACAACAGTATCTCGGACCTGCCTGGTGTGTTCCTTGTTCTTCATGATGCTCTCTGCGCTTTTAACGGACCTCTGAGACTATCACAGTGCAGGTGCATTTATACGGAGACTTGATTACACACAGGTGGATTGTATTTATCGTCATTAGTCATTTAGGTCAACATTGGATCATTCAGAGATCCTCACTGAACTTCTGGAGAGAGTTTGCTGCACTGAAAGTAAAGGGGCTGAATAATTTTGCACGCCCAATTTTTCAGTTTTGATTTGTTAAAAAGTTTGAAATATCCAATAAATGTCGTTCCACTTCATGATTGTGTCCCACTTGTTGTTGATTCTTCACAAAACAATACAGTTTTATATCTTTATGTTTGAAGCCTGAAATGTGGCAAAAGGTGGCAAAGTTAAAGGGGGCCGAATACTTTCGCAAGGCACTGTATGTCTTAGTGTTAAATCATGTTTGAAAGTGTTAAAGCTGCAATATGTTTGTTTTTGGGAGAATTGACATAGCAATGTCAGTTATAGATCTGTCATTCTCATTGAAAGCAAGTCTAAGAATCAGTAAATCTGTTCTGTGTGTGTTATTTCTATGCTTCCCATTTTTATTTAGTTTTTCAGTCTTACTTTCGGTTTTGTGTACCAGCTACAAACATCTGAAAATACAATATTTTGGGTTATGGAAAATATATTTCACAGCGGTTTGTTTAGGTGGTACAACAAATCTCTACAGTGCACTTCTTAGCAATTTTAGCAATCAGGAAATGGTGGAGCAATTTCTGCATAGGCGTTTAAATAATATTTGTAAGTGTTACATCATGTTTTATTGTGTTACATCATGTTTTTTGGTAGGCTAGATACCATGTTAAGGAATTCCTAATTATCTTTCCTTCCAACGTCGTCACTTGCTCACTTCCCTGATTTTGAAAGGAAATGATTTGTATAAAACATATGGTGTGAACACCCACGAGCCCATGCTTCCACCAATCCAATGCCGTTAAGTTTTTTTTTTTTTCATCACTTTGTTGCATTTTTTAAGTATGTGGTACATTTTCACAGTTCTAAACACATGTTTCCAAAGGTCATTTACAATTAATTACATGAAAAAATATTTTCCAGTAATTTGTAAACAATATATTTAACTATAATTTAATCAAATTGCTCAAAACTTAACTACTAAACAAATTGTATAGTGTCAAGTTTAAGTACAGTTTGAGAACTGTATAAATTGACATTCTTTTAATTTATGTTGGAAGATCAAGCAAAGCAGTGTGACAACAACAACACAGTTACACATGGGATAAACAAAGTCAATAACACAATAGAAAAATCTGTACACAGTATGTGCAATTGAAGTAAGGAGGTAAGGCAATAAATAGGCCAATAGTGGTGAAGTAATTAGAATTTAGCAATTTATACTGGAGTGATATGTGCAGAGTAGAAATACTGGTGTGCAAAAGAGCAGAAAAATAAAAACAAATATGGGGATGAGGTAGGTAGTTAGTTGGATGGGCTATTTACAGATGGGCTGTGTAGAGCTGCAGCGATCGGTAAGCTTCTCTGACAGCTGACTAGTTAGTGAGGTAAATGTAAGTCTCCAACTTCAGTGATTTTTGCAATTTGTTCCAGTCATTGGCAGCAGAGAACTGGAAGGAAAGGCAGCCAAAGGAGGTGTTGGCTTTGGGGATGACCAGTGAAATATACCTATGATGCATAGTGATTTAACAGGTGTTACAATCTTTCACATTTTGGAAGGGGAGGGGACATTCGGCCTGTATCTTGAGATGGTGGAGCTCCTCTTTCCATAAACTCTTAAGCTCTCCTAACACATATGAACTAAATTGAGCGGCTAATTGTTTCAACGCCAATGAATGCTCAATCAAAGGCTCTTAACATAAGAAGTTCCATTTGAAAAATTTGCCAAAGTGATTTGAAAAAAATACTAGACATTTGTGTAAAGTAGTGAACGATTACACACTTCAGGAGAATGGAGTTATAAGGATGCACCCAATCAATCAGAGATTTAGACTAAAGTAATCAAATGTTTGGTCTAATGATATTCTATGTACAATTCTTCCTGTGGTCACCAGGACAGAGCTAGTCCGTCCCCCTCCACCCTGCCGGAATCCCCTGGTCACAACTCTCCTGGTATCGCCTTACTGCTGGATCTGAAGAGGGTGTCTGTGTGGCTGGTCGACTGCAGGAAAACAGCAGGGCAGAGTGGAACTGTGAGAGGACACGAGGAGGGAGATTTGATTTCATCAAGTAAGAACAATGGGGTGTGTGGATTAGACTACAATATTGATTTATAAACAGTAAAAACACTCAGTTGCTAGTTTATTGTCGTTTGAATTTTGTGAACGGAGGGTGGTATACCTAATAAACTGGCCACTGAGTGTATTGATGATAAGAGAGGCAGGTAGACTTGGTTTAGAGCATTGGGCCACAAATTGAAAGCTTGCTGGTTTGGATCTCTGAGCCGACTAGGTGGAAAATCTGTCTGCCCTTGAGTAAGGTACTTAACCCTAATTGGTCCTGTAAGTCACTCTGGATAAGAGCATTTGCTAAAAAACATTATTTTAAATTGTTATAGTATTTGTTTATCGATCCATATTTCCAAAACCTAGTTATTCAATGTTTTTGTTTCACAGGGGACACCCCTAACCGCCGTTCTCGCAGTGGGAGGGGCTTATCATCTGGGGCGCTTCAACCATGTCATGTTGCTGACAAGACAGAGAAGAGTCTCTCCAGATCAGAACGTCTCAAGAAACACCAGCAGAGACGTATAGGAAAGAAACCTCACCACTGCTTCTCTGACTGTGGGAAGAGTTTCACAAGCCAGAGTGGCTCCATTATTCACACCGTAGAGAAACCGTACTGCTGCTCACAGTGTGGGAAGTGTTTCGCTGCTTCTAACACCTTCAAATCTCATCTGAGAATTCATAAAGGGGAGAGGCCTTACCCGTGCCTTGATTGTGGGAAAAGATTTTCTTATTTGGGAGCCCTGAACATACACCTGCGAACACACACAGGAGAGAAGCCTTATAGCTGTGATCAGTGTGGAAAGAGCTTCAGTCAATCTGGGACCTTAAATTCACACCAGCGAACACATACCGGAGAGAAACCTTATAGCTGTGATCGGTGTGGGAAGAGATTTGCTCAGTCAAGAGAGCTGACTAGACACCTGCGAACACACACAGGAGAGAAACCTTATAGCTGTGATCAGTGTGGGAAGAGCTTTGCTCTATCAAAAGCCCTAACTATACACCAGCGTATACACACTGGAGTGAAGCCTTATAGCTGTGGTCAGTGTGGGAAAAGCTTCAATCAGTCAGGCAACCTGACAACACACAAGCTAACACACACTGGAGTGAAGCCTTATAGCTGTGGTCAGTGTGGGATGAACTTTGCTCGAGCTTCCACCCTGAATAGACACAAGCAAACACACACTGGAGAGAAACCTTATAGCTGTGATCAGTGTGGGAAGAGCTTTGCTCTATCAGATAAACGAACTATACACCAGAGAACACACACTGGAGAGAAGCCTTATTGCTGTTACCAGTGTGGAAAGGGCTTTGCTGTAGCTTCCACCCTGATTAGACACTATCGAAAACACACTGGAGAGAAGCCTTATAGCTGTGATCAGTGTGGGAAAAGCTTTGCTGTAGCTTCCACCCTGAATACACACCAGCGAACACACACTGGGGAGAAGCCTTATAGCTGTGATCAGTGTGGGAAAAGCTTTGCTGTAGCTTACAACATGATTAGACACCACCGAACACACACTGCAGAGAAACATTAGATAGATATGCAGTACAGGTAAGCCCTGTTGATAGCTGCCAACAAGCCATGATGGGTGTGTCAAAGATCAGTGGTTGGCTAGCTAGGGGCTTCTAAAAATGTACGTTAGCTAGAAAGCCACTGATTGTAACGTTAGTTGTGTGTAACGCACGTTACCTTCCTCACAGGTCAAAAAGAAAACCAGCATAGGACAGCATAATGAATGACATTTCATGGTTGACAAGTCCTTTGTGAGCTAGCCAGCTAGATAACGTTAACTCGCCGTTCGTGTAGTCAGACTTGCTAACTTTAGCCCAGCACTAGGGCAACAGTAGTTAGTTAGCTAGCACGTCACCACGTAAATAATCTGACTACACGAATGTTGAGCTAATGTTAACTAACATAGCTAGCTAAACATTAGCTAAATATCCCTCTGCCTTGGTGGGCTAGCTAACATGTCACCACTTGGAAAAGTGTGATTACACAAACAGTGAGCTAACATTAACTAGTTGGCTAACTAGCTCACAAAGGACTTGTGAACTCGATGTTTTTCCAATACAAACTACAAAATCGGTTTTGTTCCAGAGTGCTTCTGTTGTACATGATTAGTCAAATGACCTGTGAAATCAGTTAGACACGTCAGCAGGGATGGAAATTACGCTATCCCAAGGCTAGTACTTTTCAGATTGGGCTAGTAGAAAAGGTGCCAAACTAGCTCGACACAGCAGTGAAATGTTGCCTTTACAAACAACGAATGCCACAGATTTAGGTCCCAAATGTGCCCCGGGCTAGTAGACATTGCGGTCTGCTGGCCAGTGACCAAAATCCTTAAATCCCATCCCTGCATGTCAGTTCCTTTCAGACGATCCCCTGTTGGTCCGTCTCAGTGACCTTGTGGCTGAGGGTTTGAACTTTCCTCTTGAGAATGAAGAAGTACAGTCATATAGCTCATTGCAAGACCTCACCTCTTCGGGCAAATAGTACTCTTCACTGTCCTGATCATCTGCTCTGAACAAAAATATAAAACGTAACAATTTCAAAGATTTTACTGAGATACAGTTCATGTAAAGAAATCGGTAATTTAAATTAATTAATTCGGCCCTAATCTATGGATTTCACATGACTGAGAATACAGATATACATATGTTGGTCACAGATACCTTAAAAATAACCTAGGGGAGTGGATGAGAAAAACAGTCAGCATCTGGTGTGACCCGCATTTGCCTCATGCAACATGACACATCTCCTTTGCATAGAGTTGATCAGGCTGTTCGTTGTGGCCTGTGGAATGTTGTCCCACTTAGGGCTGTGACATTTTGTCAGTCGGTTATTGTTATGCAGACTGCCAGTCTCACAGTTATTAACCATTAACACGAGCATGTTTAGCATCTCCAGGTCTCCACACATACAAGCTGCTGATTCACACCTTTGAAACATCTACATAAAAATAAAAGTCTAAAATCTATTTAATATACACCATCACAAAAAATCCATTATTTATTTTAGTCAGGACTAACAAAATATTATGATATGAAGAAAATGTATTTCAGAAGAACAGAATATGAGTTGGCCTGCTGTATATTATCTGGTTATGCTCCATGCCATAGTTTATTTAACCCTTATTTTACCAGGTAAATTGACTGAGAACATATTCTCATTTACAGCAAAGATCTGGGGAATAGTTACAGGGCAGAGGAGGGGGGATGAATGAGCCATTTGGAAGCTGGAGATGATTAGGTGACTGTGATGATATGAGGTCCAGATTGGGAATTTAGCCAGGACACCAGGGTTAACACCCCTACTCTTACAATACGTGCCATGGGATATTTTCGTGACCAGATAGTCAGGACACCCGTTTAACGTCCAGTCCGAAAGACAGCACCCTATACAGGGCAATGTCCCAAATCACTGCCCTGGGGCATTGGGATATTTTTTTAAACCAGAGGAAAGAGTGCCTCCTAACTGGCCTTCCAACACCACTTCCAGCAGCATCTGGTCTCCCATCCAGGACCAATCCTGCTTAGCTTCAGAAGCCAGCCAGCAGTGGGATGCAGACATGCTTCCTGCAAAGGCTGTAGGCTGGTTCATTTAGCTGACAAAAGATGCTTATAAGGCCCATGTCGTTATTTTATATTAAATTATTTTCATAGTAAGAAGAATACAATTGATCTTAGCTGAATAAAATAGGATATTTTTCCCATTCCAGAGCGAATATGAAGTGGCTTTGTTGAATGTAAAAGTGATCATTTGAAAAAGGTCCTATACACTAGTTTTAGAGTTATTTGGCAACTTTAGTTGTAAATGATAAACCTTATGTTATGATTTCAAAGACATTCTATATGGGCTGCATGATGCGATTATAGCCTATTGATGATTTTGGGAAGTTACAAAAAAAATAAGCTTGTGCTCTGTTCCTTGCCTCAGGCTGCACAGCTGTTCTCACATCAAGTGATCAGATTTTCACCCAACAGACTACTCTCAATTTCATATTTTCTTTACTAATGTGTAACATTTGTTCTGATTGAGAATGGCCCATTATTAAATGAACAGGAAAGGGAACAGGGGGAAAAGACATGTCATCCTTACGCACTTGAATAGCAAATGGTGGCAGCACACCGACCAGGCAGGCTACTTTTTTTTTTTGCAGAGCATGTGCTTAATGTGAGCAACTAAGAAATAAATATAAAAACACTTATTTCACTCCACACATCAACCACTGTTTGAGGAGCATGTGCTCTCTGCGCAACAGGTGTTATTCCCCCCAAACACTGTATGCCATGGGCTCTCCAACCCTGTTCCTGTAGCTAACCAATGCTTAATTTGGGAAACCAAGTGAAATCTGTTGGGGAACATCAAGAAGGAAGAAGGCGCTCAGGAAAGGAATAAAGGAGAGAGAGGAGGAGATGGAAACATATGGGACTGAGATATTCTGTATAGCTAAAGGGAATGTGTCATCCTATTAAATAAAATATGAATAGAAAAAAAGTCCCTACTAAAAACAAATTCACTATAATTGTAGGCTAACTGTAAGCCGCCCTGCACTATCAATGAACCAACCGCATCGCCTAGGTCTATACATTTTCTCACAGATGTTGGAATGTAGCATAAGGTAATCAGTTCATCTAGTATGCATAATAGTACAATCCACACTCAAACACACAAGAGATCTTAAATGTTTATTTTTAACATTTATTTTCACGTTTTTCTGCCGTGTGTAATATGTAGTAGGCTAAGTATTGTATAACGGCACAATCATCATTTTTATACAGTTTTTTTTTTTTGGGGGTTTCAACTTGGACTCATAACTCTAATATGCATATAGATGTTTTGAAATAATCATCACCTGTCCATTTTGTTGTGTTAGGGCTTTGAAACAACCTGCTGTTGAATTTCTTTCTTCAAATGTATTTTCACAGTGAAGTGAGTTTTAAAAGCATGATACTGTCTTGATGATAAGTGCTTGACATCAAATGCAATTGAAAATCACATCATAGTGGCAGGTCCTACAGGCTCTAGTTCTGTCACACCTGGACTACTGTTTAGTAGGGACCTCGGAAAATTTAAATTGGCTCAGAACAGGGCAGCATGGCTGGCGCTTAGATGTACATGGAGAGCTAACATTAATATGCATGTCAATCTCTCATGGCTCAAAGTGGAGGAGAGATTGACTTCATCACTACTTGTTTTGTAAGAAGTGTTGACAAGCTGAATGTACCGAGCTGTCTGTTTAAACTACTAGCACACAGCTCGGACACCTATGCATACCCCACTACACATGCCACCAAAGGTCTCTTCACAGTCCCCAAGTCCAGAACAGCTTATTGGAGTGGCACAGTACTACATAGAGCATTGGCTACATAGAACTCTATTCCACATCAGGTAACAAGCAGTAGAATCAGATTTAAAAAACAGATACAACTAAACCTTATGTAACAGCAGGGACTGTGAAGAGACACACACAGGCACAGACACACGTACACATTCATTTTGTATTATAGATATGTGATAGTAGAGAAGTGGCCTGAGGGAACACACTTAATGTGTTGTGAAAAGTGGTATGAATTGTCATGTAATATTTTAAATTGTATATAACTGCCTTAATGTTGCTTTACCCCAGGAAGAGTAGCTGCTGCCTTGGCAGGAAGTAATGGGGATCCATAATAAATAAACCATAGAAAGCCATTGAGCCATGAGCTTGTTTGAAAGACAATAACAATACATTTCTCTAATCTCATATTCAGCCTGCCACCTTCCAGCAAACCTCAGCCAGTCAGAGGCTGCAAGCTATTTTAGTTGTTTATATAAATACCTTAGGATTTGTGATTTTTATTGTATTTGCCAACAATACAACCACACGTGGACAAAATGCATTGACAACGTGATGCATCTAATAATTTACAGTTTAAATAGATTAATTACATATTGATTACACCAAAAATCGTCTACATTTGTCATTGATTTAACATACTATATATGAGGGAATACAAACAGTTATTTTCTAGCAATAAATTATACTCCCTGAACCGCCTCACCCGCTTGAAGAAAAGTGTTGATGACTATGTACAGTAGGTGGCGGCACCTCTTAAACACAACAGAAGAAGCTGAAAAGCATCAACAGGAAGTACTTTGTTACCATCTATCGAGTTTTCAAACCAAATAAAATTCCACGGGATCGTTCTGATGTAAAATTAATCTCAATGAGACGTTTGTTTGTGACAACTTAAATCCAGTTTTGATATTTAAAAGGACATTTGGTTGCGCTGGTCTAACTGTTCTTTATCTGAACGCTTTGACAAGGAACGTAACTCTAGCGTACACCTTTACTTTCATGTTTTTTTATTTGAAGAAAGAATCGTTTCCAAGATGGATCGGGTAAGTTTGGTTGACAGTTATGAACAGTGTCCCTTACTGTGGTGTAGACAACGTCTAGGTCTCGTTTGCTTTGATCTTCCACATCTATGCGTTCCTTTTGAACGTCTAGACAACATAAACCAGGGTGGTTATTTCAGCAAAGTAGCCCACTAGTCAATCGCACACATATTGATGATACAAGCAATGCGCAACCAGCAGGTCAAGTCAGAAGCGAAAATAATTAAGCATAGACTACACCAGTGATGTATATAAACTCTGTATTGACCATTGAGAGGCTACACCAGTGATGTATATAAACTCTGTATTGACCATTGAGAGGCTACACCAGTGATGTATATAAACTCTGTATTGACCATTGAGAGGCTACACCAGTGATGTATATAAACTCTGTATTGCTGATGATATATATTGAACTGATGTATATAAACTCTGTATTGACCATTGAGAGGCAGTGATGTATATAAACTCTGTATTGACCATTGAGAGGCAGTGATGTATATAAACTCTGTATTGGCCATTGAGAGGCTACACCAGTGATGTATATAAACTCTGTATTGGCCATTGAGAGGCTACACCAGTGATGTATATAAACTCTGTATTGACCATTGAGAGGCTACACCAGTGATGTATATAAACTCTGTATTGCCATTGAGAGGCTACACCAGTGATGTATATAAACTCTGTATTGACCATTGAGAGGCTACACCAGTGATGTATATAAACTCTGTATTGACCATTGAGAGGCTACACCAGTGATGTATATAAACTCTGTATTGACCATTGAGAGGCTACACCAGTGATGTATATAAACTCTGTATTGACCATTGAGAGGCTACACCAGTGATGTATATAAACTCTGTATTGACCATTGAGAGGCTACACCAGTGATGTATATAAACTCTGTATTGACCATTGAGAGACTACACCAGTGATGTATATAAACTCTGTATTGGCCATTGAGAGGCTACACCAGTGATGTGATGCTGATGATAAACTTGAGAGGTTACTGATATTGACCATTGAGAGGCAGTGATGTATATAAACTCTGTATTGACCATTGTGATGTATATAAACTCTGTATTGACCATTGAGAGGCAGTGATGTATATAAACTCTGTATTGCTGATGATATGTATTGACCATTGAGAGGCTACACCAGTGATGTATATAAACTCTGTATTGACCATTGAGAGGCTACACCAGTGATGTATATAAACTCTGTATTGACCATTGAGAGGCTACACCAGTGATGTATAAACTCTGTATTGAATTGAGAGGCAGTGATGTATATAAACTCTGTATTGGCCATTGAGAGGCTACACCAGTGATGTATATAAACTCTGTATTGACCATTGAGAGGCTACACCAGTGATGTATATAAACTCTGTATTGGCCATTGAGAGGCTACACCAGTGATGTATATAAACTCTGTATTGACCATTGAGAGGCTACACCAGTGATGTATATAAACTCTGTATTGACCATTGAGAGGCTACACCAGTGATGTATATAAACTCTGTATTGACCTCTGTATTGAGAGGCTACACCAGTGATGTATATAAACTCTGTATTGACCATTGAGAGACTACACCAGTGATGTATATAAACTCTGTATTGACCATTGAGAGACTACACCAGTGAGAGGCTACACCAGTGATGTATATAAACTCTGTATTGACCATTGAGAGGCTACACCAGTGATGTATATAAACTCTGTATTGACCATTGAGAGACTACACCAGTGATGTATATAAACTCTGTATTGACCATTGAGAGACTACACCAGTGATGTATATAAACTCTGTATTGACCATTGAGAGGCAGTGATGTATATAAACTCTGTATTGACCATTGAGAGGCTACACCAGTGATGTATATAAACTCTGTATTGACCATTGAGAGGCAGTGATGTATATAAACTCTGTATTGACCATTGAGAGGCTACACCAGTGATGTATATAAACTCTGTATTGAGAGGCTACACCAGTGATGTATATAAACTCTGTATTGGCCATTGAGAGGCTACACCAGTGATGTATATAAACTCTGTATTGACCATTGAGAGGCTACACCAGTGATGTATATAAACTCTGTATTGACCATTGAGAGGCTACACCAGTGATGTATATAAACTCTGTATTGACCATTGACTACACCAGTGATGTATATAAACTCTGTATTGACCATTGAGAGGCTACACCAGTGATGTATATAAACTCTGTATTGACCATTGAGAGGCTACACCAGTGATGTATATAAACTCTGTATTGACCATTGAGAGGCTACACCAGTGATGTATATAAACTCTGTATTGACCATTGAGAGGCTACACCAGTGATGTATATAAACTCTGTATTGACCATTGAGAGGCTACACCAGTGATGTATATAAACTCTGTATTGACCATTGAGAGGCTACACCAGTGATGTATATAAACTCTGTATTGGCCATTGAGAGGCTACACCAGTGATGTATATAAACTCTGTATTGACCATTGAGAGACTACACCAGTGATGTTTATAAACTCTGTATTGACCATTGAGAGGCTACACCAGTGATGTATATAAACTCTGTATTGCTGATGATATGTATTGACCATTGAGAGGCTACACCAGTGATGTATATAAACTCTGTATTGGCCATTGAGAGGCAGTGATGTATATAAACTCTGTATTGACCATTGAGAGGCAGTGATGTTTATAAACTCTGTATTGACCATTGAGAGGCAGTGATGTATATAAACTCTGTATTGACCATTGAGAGGCAGTGATGTATATAAACTCTGTATTGACCATTGAGAGGCAGTGATGTATATAAACTCTGTATTGACCATTGAGAGGCAGTGATGTATATAAACTCTGTATTGACCATTGAGAGGCAGTGATGTATATAAACTCTGTATTGACCATTGAGAGGCAGTGATGTATATAAACTCTGTATTGCTGATGATATGTATTGACCATTGAGAGGCTACACCAGTGATGTATATAAACTCTGTATTGGCCATTGAGAGGCTACACCAGTGATGTATATAAACTCTGTATTGACCATTGAGAGGCTACACCAGTGATGTATATAAACTCTGTATTGACCATTGAGAGGCAGTGATGTATATAAACTCTGTATATGCTGAATATGTATTGACCATTGAGAGGTTACACCAGTGATGTATATAAACTCTGTATTGACCATTGAGAGGCTACACCAGTGATGTATATAAACTCTGTATTGACCAGAGGCTACACCAGTGATGTATATAAACTCTGTATTGACCATTGAGAGGCTGATGATATATGTATTGACCATTGAGAGGAGTATTCATTGGTTGGAGCTCAACGATAAAGTACAATTCCCCTACCATCGAATCTAAGCCATTATGACGCCAATGTCGATGAAATCTCGCAAATGAACTTGATTGGATAAACACAACACACTCCCCACCTCATGATCTGTCCAGCCGTTACCGAGTACCATATACCGAATTTCTAACAGGGTCTTTAGCAATTGAGTTTTCAGAGTATTTTCTACGCCCACATGCCTCAAGTCTAGAAGTCAGATTTAAAACAAGCATAACGCTACCATAAAGTGACCATGTCATTTAAAAATGTCGGATTGACTAAATGTGTAGGTTCAACAGATTTTATTACATTTTATAAATAATCGCTCTCACAAGCATAATTCTGTCCATTAGGAACCAACAATGAGCTCCTTTTTGTAGCATTTGACAATGCTGACATATTTCAGCCGAATCTCAGAGTTCTATCTGAACGAGTCAGAAACTCTGTTGTTCTGCAACAACACAGCTGCTATTAGCTAACATTAGCTTGCTTGTCCAAAGTCCAACAGCTAGCCTCTGTAAATAGCTAACAGTTGAAAGCTAGCGAATGAACAGGCAAATAAATGTATCTAGCTATATTTGTTTACGGAAGATTTGTTACACAAATAACTTAAGCCATTAGCTTGCTAGAGTCATGCAACAACAGCTGACCTGAACACAGAAGGCATCTAACGATAGATAATTCACTTCCAAATGTCAGCCCTAAATATTTCCACAAAACATAGATGGCTAACTATATAATTTAAAAACCAACAACAAACTTTGTGGAAATTGTCACGATACTACCTTGCAATGCAATTTGGCTTTTACAGCACTAGCTAGCTACTCTGTCGCCAAGCTACGGTAAGATCTAGCCATATTTCATTGTCAGACAGGACACAAGTCAAACTGTAGCTGAGAAAACAATACAAATGTAAAGAGCATGTTGTCCACTGCAGTGAGCAAACGCCTGCTTGCTAACATCAGGACAAACTCACCAGTTCCGAACATCCAGAATAGATTCTATTATGCTCCTTCTCTCGTCTTCCTGACATTTTAATCCACATCTGTGTAGATCAACAGTGCCAAACGAACCATTTGACGGGCTTGATTATTTTTCCAACTCTGATCTGGATGGTGGACTAGCCCATGTGTTGGCTATTTGCACTGCCGTTCTAGGGGTGAGGCGCTAATGAGGGCAAGGTAATATGTTTTTCTTCTGAATGACATGTATTGCTCGAAAGGTCTAAGGAAATACAGGCAGGCTCCACATTTCTACAATAAAAAAACGCCCGGTCAATGAATCATGATGGTCTTGCTTTCATAAACACTGAACAAAAATATAAATGCAACATGTGAAGTGTTGGTCCCATGTTTCATGAGCTGAAACAAAAGATCCCAGAAAAAGCTTATTTCTCTATTTTTTTTGCAGAAGTGTGTTTACATCTCGGTTAGTGAGCCTTTCTCCTTTACAAGATAATCCATCCACTTGACAGGTGTGGCATATCAAGAAGTTGTTATAAAAGGCCACTCTAAATGTGCGGTTTTGTCACACAAAACAATGCCACAGATGTCTCCTAGTTTTGAGTGAGCGTGTAATTGGCATGCTGACTGCAAGAATGTCCAGCAGCGCTGTTGGCAGAACATGTACTGTTAATTTCTACCATATGACGCCTCTAACGTTGTTTTAGAGGATTTGGCAGTACCTCCAACCAGGCCTGACAATTGCAGACCATGTGTATTTTGCGGGTGAGCGGAGTGCTGATGTCAACATTGTGAACAGAGTGCCCCATGGTGGGGTTATGGTATGGGCAGGCATAAGCTACGGACAACAAACACCATTGCATTTGATCGATTGTCAATTTGAATGCACAAAAATACAGCGATGAGATCCTGAGGCCCATTGTGAAGACCTTTTTTTAAGGTAGCTGTAACCAACAGATGCATGTCTGTATTCTCAGTCATGTGGGATCCATAGATTAGGGCCTAATGAAGTCATTTCAACTGACTCATTTCCTCATGTGTACTAAAATATTTGAAATGGCGTTATGTATTTGTTCAGTATCATTTTTTGGGGCGGCAGGGTAGCCTAGTGGTTAGAGCGTTGGACTAGTAACCGAAAGGTTGCAAGTTCGAATCCCCAAGCTGACAAGGTACAAATCTGTCATTCCCTGAACTGCCCCTGCCCCAGGCAGTTAACCCACTGTTCCTAGGCCGTCATTGAAAATAAGAATTTGTTCTTTAACTGACTTGCCTAGTAAAATATATATATATATATATATTTTTTTTAAATCAAACATTGGAGAAGTTTAGCCTTGTGCTTCAACGTTCTTGGTTATTGCGGAAATTGACCCACCATGCTGTTTACTTTGTACATGTCATATCTCTGAGTCTACCTTTAAACTTAGAATATGCTATTCTGTTCTTTTGAATCTTTTATTTTCTTAATTCCTGCCTAAAGATATGTTAGATTGTCATTCTTCTAGTGTAGGCCTACCTCAAGTCCCGGCAGTGTGTTAACTTATTTAAACTATTAAAGTTAATAAATAACTTACTTTATAAATTCCCTGGTCCTTCCCCCACCAGCAGCCAACCAGCAGTGCAGCTACCAGTCCCAGGTGTACCCTCAAGGAGGTGTAGTGACACACAGCTGTAGGGTACTTTTGCTTTATAAAATAAGCAACAACCACCTAGACCAATTCACTTTTGCCATGTTTTATAGTGTAACATAATAATTAGTGTTAAATAAGTCTTTATAGTGTTACATGTTTTATAGTGTTACATAATATTTTATATGTAACACTATAAATATTTTATAGTGTTAAATAATGGTTTCTTTGTATCTGCAGGAACAGTCCTACGTGGCCCTCACGCTAGCTCTGCTTCTGCCAAGATAATGTTAATGAATCTCTAGTCATCTTTCTGTCCTCCCTAACTGTGCACTTGTTCACTTTCCTTCACTGATTTGAAGGGAAATGGCTGGTATAAAACATATGGTGGAAACTCCCCTAGCCCATGACTCTGCCAATTGTCTTTGGTGCAATTTTCACAAGGATGTGGTACATTTTCACAACTCTAAGCACAAAAATCTGTTTCAAAACTCTTAGGCCATTTTCAGTTGATTACTTTTGAAAATATCTTCCTGTTGTTTGTTAAGACATTTAACAATAATTTAATCAAACTGCTCAAATCTGAGCTACGAAACTAAAATGATATAGTGTCTAGTTTACTTTCAGTTAAAAAAAAATCTAAAAACCATTTGAAATGATGTAGTGTACATGCACTGCTGAAATACTTGGGTGGTATAATCCACTCATTATCTGAATGTTGTTGATACGATGGAAACCAACCATTTTAGATGTGGCTGCTGTTACAGTAACAAGTCACATAGAAAAGTGGATCTTGAACAATGTTGCATGGGGCAGAAATTTCACCAGGCTACACAATATCTTTTTACTGTAGGTTTCTACTACATGCCACAATACCCCCATATCTGATGGTTTCTTCTATGTATGTACTGTATAAGAATACTGAAACTATGAGACTGACATTTTCTCAACATGCTCCAAGTGGGATAACGAGCAGCAATAGTTCTGGTGTTTAGGTTTTTCATCACTGGTTATTTGAACAACATGATTTAGCAGGTGTTACCATCTTTCACATTTCGGAAGGGAAGGGGACATTCAGCCCGTATCTTGAAAGAGACTGGGGAGCTCCTCATTCCGGTTCCGCTCCTCGTTCTAACATCTCCTAATCTCTCCTAACGTGTATGAACCCAGAACTGAATAGAGCGGCTGACCAATTATGTGAGACGTTATTTCTGGGTTCACCAAGACTAACTCAGGGGTGAACGATGTGTTCAACTCCAATGAATACTCAAAGGTTCTGAACATAAAATGGGGCATTACAAGTGTTATCAATTTTGGCATTTGTACTAAGAGTAAAAAATATATATAAACCACTTCCGTTTGAAAAAATCTGTACATTTGTGGAAAGTAGTGAACAATTACACACTAAAAGAGAAAGGAGATATAAGGATGCACCAATCAGAGATTTAGACTAAAGTAATCAAATGTTTGGTCTAATGATATTCTATGTACAATTCTTCCTGTGGTCACCAGGACAGAGCTAGTCCGTCCCCTTCCACCCTGCCGGAGTCCCCTGGTCGCAACTCTCCTGATATCGCCTTACTGCTGGGTCTGAAGAGCCTGTCTGTGAGGCTGGTCGACTGCAGGAAAACACCAGGGCAGAGTGGAACTTTGAGAGGGGGTCACGAGGAGGAAGACTTGATTTCACCAAGTAAGAACAATGGTGTGTGTGGATTAGACTGCAATCTGCTTCTGCAACTTCTGTTAATTGATTGATTAACAATATATACTCATTGGCCAGTTTATTAGGTACACCAATCTAGTACCCGATCGGACCCCCCTTTTCCTCCAGAACATCCTGAATTCTTCAGGGTATGGATTCTACAAGGTGTCAGAAACGTTCCCCGGTGATGTTGGTCCATGTTGACGCAATGGAATCACGCAGTTGCTGCAGATTGGACGGTGGCACATTCGTGCTGCCAACAGTCCGTTCCATCTCATCCCAAAGATACTCTATTGGGTTTGGTCAGCACTGTGGCGTTAAAATGTTGCTGAATTGGTATCAAGGGACCTAACTTGTGCCAGGAAAAACATTCCCCACACCAGTACACCATCACCAACATCCTGTACCGTTGACAACCGGCTGTGCCATGAACTCATCCTGCTTACACCCAGTCCTGACTCTTATCAGCATGACGCAACAGGAACTGGGATTCGCCGGACCAGGTAATGTTTTTCCACTCCTTAATTGTCCAGTGTTGGTGATTGCGTTCTTACTGGAGTAGCTTCTTCTTGTTTTTAGCTGATAGTAGTGGAACAGTGTAGTCGTCTACTTAAATAGCTCATCAGTGACGAGGATCGACGAGTTGTGCGTTCCAAGATGCCACACTGCACACCACGGTTGTACTGCGCCGTTATTTTTCTGTTTGCACAATTCTTTCCATTCTCCTTCGACCTCTCTCGTCAACAAGCTGTTTTCACCCACAGGACTACCTCAGACTGGATGTTTTTTGTTTGTCGCACCATTCTTGGTAAACCCTAGACACTGTCGTGCGTGAAAAGTCCAGGAGGTCGGACGTTCCTGAGATACTGGATCCAGCTCACTTGGCATCGTCACTCAGGTCGCTTACGTCACTTGCTTTGCCAATTCTAATGTTCAATCAAACAGTAACTGAATGCCTGTCTGCCTGCTTTATATAGCAAGCCACAGCTGCGTGACACTGTCTGTAGGAGTGGTCTATTTTCATGAACGGGGTAGTGTACCTAATAAACTGGCTACTGAGTGTATATCGATGGTGATATGTTTATGGACCCATATTTCCAAAAACTATTCATTCAATGTCTTTGTTTCGCAGGGGACACCCTTAACTGTCGCTCTCTCAATGGTAGGGACTTATTTGGGGAGCCTCAACAACATGTTTGTGACAAGATAGAGAAGAGTCTCTCCCGATCAGAACACCTCAAGAAGCACAGACGTACAGGGAAAAAACATCACCACTGCTGCTCTGACTGTGGGAAGAGTTTCACTAGCAGGAGTGGTTTCATAATGCACCAAAGGAGTCACACCGGAGAGAAACCGTACTGCTGCTCTCAGTGTGGGAAGAGTTTTGCTGCTTCTAACGCCTTCAAATCTCATCTGAGAATTCATACAGGAGAGAAACCTTACAGATGCTCACAGTGTGGGAAGAGTTTTGCTGCTTCTAACACCTTCAAATCTCATCTGAGAATGCATACAGGGGAGAAGCCTTACCCCTGCCTTGATTGTGGTAAAAGCTTTGCTAACACGGGAATTCTAACCATACACCAGCGTGTACACACTGGAGAGAAGCCTTATAGCTGTAATCAGTGTGGGAAGAGCTTTGCTCGGTCAGGAGAGCTGACTACACACCTGGTAACACACACTGGAGAGAAGCCTTATGTCTGTCTATGTGGGAAGAGCTTTGCTCTATCAGGACACCTGAATAGACACCAGCGAACACACACTGGAGAGAAGCCTTATAGCTGTGATCAGTGTGGGAAGAGCTTTGCGCTATCAGAACACCTGAATAGACACCAGCGAACACACACCGGAGAGAAACCTTATAGCTGTGATCAGTGTGGGAAGAGTTTCAGTCTATCATGGACCCTAAATACACACCAACGAACACACACTGGAGAGAAACCTTATGCCTGTCTATGTGGAAAGAGCTTTGCTCATTTAGGGCCAATGAAAAAACACCAGAAAGCAGAAATGTGCCATATTTCCTCTCCCTCCTATCTGACACTGGTTCCAGATCCATAAATAAAGGATCAATAGAAAACATCTAGTGAACAGTCATATCCATCTCCCATTCTTAGAAGGTTGCCTTAGTCTGATCACCATGGTAACCTCTGGAGCATAATATGCAGCTCTGATCTAGGATCAGTTCTCCCCTGTGTCTATGTAATATTGCACATTGGGATTTAAATGGATAAATGTTATCATAGAATGTCATCGTCAACGTGTGTTTACGTACTCCTAAAACTAATCAATGACGCATTGAATAATAATATTCATGAGGTCAAGGTAAGATCTATGCATGCTGTGTCTTGTGACAACGGTTAATGTAATAACTTTTAGATTTATAATGTAATAAAACCGGGAAATGTAATATCTTGTTGGTTAATATGATAAAATGTTAAATTGTTATAGTAATAACTTTTCCATTTAATGTAGTAAGTTACAGTATCATGTAACAACTTTTTATGAAAAATGTAATGACTTCAACCGATCATGTAATAACACCTAAACCAATGTTTAATCTGTTACTTCACTAATGTTTATAGTATACACATACCACCCTCCACCAATTATAAACCCACACACACAAACCTATGCACTTGTACTCACACACAAATACACAGTTTCATCATCAAGTTGTATTGGTCACATACACATATTTAGCAGATGTTATTGGTCACATACACATATTTAGCAGATGTTATTGGTCACATACACATATTTAGCAGATGTTATTGGTCACATACACATATTTATTTAGCAGATGTGATTGGTCACATACACATATTTAGCAGATGTTATTGGTCACATACACATATTTAGCAGATGTTATTGGTCACATACACATATTTAGCAGATGTTATTGGTCACATACACATATTTAGCAGATGTTATTGGTCACATACACATATTTAGCAGATGTTATTGGTCACATACACATATTTAGCAGATGTTATTGGTCACATACACATATTTAGCAGATGTTATTGGTCACATACACATATTTAGCAGATGTTATTGGTCACATACACATATTTAGCAGATGTTATTGCAGATGTATGAATGCTTGTGTTCATAGCTCCAACATTGCGGTAATATCTAACAATACACAAAAATACACACATCTAAAATGAAAAGAAAATAGTTATTGAAATGTACACAACTGCACAATCACACACACACACAATTATCTTTTTTTTAACTGAATTAATCTGTAGGCCTTATGGTCAATGAGCCAGGGGGCTCAGTCGGGGTGAAAATGTCTCATAGACCTTAAAAGAAAATTAATCACTGTGTCCCTGGAGTGTAAAATGTGTTCAATCACAGCAGCAATAGTACCTTTCTGTGTGTTTATCACTATTTCTATTCATCCCTCCATCCCTTTCAGTTTGCCCATAGGGTAAACCCCCTATGACAATGTCAGCATACAGTACATCAGGTTATTACTCATGTTTACCCTTTAATCATATATCATTGGAAATATTAGATTCATAGCTGTCCATCAGACACATCTTCAGAATGTTCAGATCGACAGAAATGTGAACTTTTAAATCTAGGATGCATATCAGAATTGCCTGTCATTGCTTTAAAAATAAAAATTATACATTTTTAACTTGGTTTGACAAGTGGTTCTGAAATGTCATAAAAAATTACCTTTAAAAAGTGGCCAGGCCTCGGACGGGGAGAACCCCAAACCGCACCCCCACCCCATCATTGGCTACCACCTCCACCCTAATCTCCACTCTTCAGAGGTCACTCCATGCCTCAGGACTTTGATGTCAACGGAAGAGCGAGAAAAAGATTCAAATAGACAAACATACTTTGATAATGTATTGTATTTATCAGATTGACGAAACAGGACAAAAATACACGTTTGGAAAAGATTAAGATCATAAAAGCAAATTAAAAAGAGTAAGGGATCAAGTATGGACCGTTGCCAGAAGAAGGTGAAGAGTGAAGAACATTTTGACTCCAATATTACATGATGCTTAAGACCCATAATTGTATCAATGAATCTAGCCAAGGTAGCGAGCCTTGAGTCACCACTCAGAATACTATAAGATGCAAGTGTCTAGGTTTACCGTTATGCATTCATTAAAATACTAAGGGACAAGAGCTAATATCTTGCAATCAATGATCTAGCATTAAAGGTAAGAATCTCTGGATTAACTATCTAATAGCTAAACGTAGTAATGAATAAATTGGCTACATTTCTTTAAATTGACAATTCTGGGACCTGTTATGGGCAAGATTTAAATGACAATACCTGTTAGCAAAGGTGTCAGCTGGAGATGATGTGCAGGAGCTTTTAAGGGGTTGTTGTCTTGCATGATGTCTACTTTTATCCTAATTATCATTTGATGGTAAGTGGGGGTACTTCCTGTGTAAACACAAACTCTTCCTTGACTACTTCCTTCCAGCAGTGTGTATCAGGGAGATTCCTAGATGTGAGAAGTGTGCAGGAGGACCTGAGAGAAAGGAATGTGTAGTATTGATGTAAAAAGTTGTGTGTATAAACTGTAGGGGTACACATGGTGCTGGAGATCAGATGTGTCCAGTGAGAGAAAGACAGGTTGAGGTTACCAGGATCACAGTAGTGCAGAAGGTGTTGTATGCTGAGGCAGTGAAGAGAGTAGTAGAGGAAGATGGGTCCAGGGTGAGGGATCCTGAGAGGATCCCTGTGATTAGGCCGAGGTCAATAGAGAGTGATAGGAATAACATGCTTCAGTAAGTTTTGGCCAAGTTCATGGCCATGGTTGTCAACTGTACCACAGGAATAGAATGTAAAACACAGTGGATAGATGTTGTGGTGGCAGCTGTTGAGAAGTACTTGGGTGTATAATATTTTACTGCAGAGTTCCAAGGTGTTTTGAAGGATAATATCCCGTCATCCCAGGCTGTTGGCCTGGTGTAGGATCAGAGGGCCAAAGATGTGGAATAATTATGAAGTTTTAATGGGTGTAGGGTTAGTTGGCTCGGCAATTTTGTCACGAAGTGTAATGAAAATAGTAAGCTGATAAAAAGACAAATCGGTAGGTGGCAGCATGCACCAATAATAATTGTATGCAAACCTCCATAATACCGAAGAGAAGAAGAAGATGTTTTGTTGCTTTTCAACAGCCCTTCTCGCAGGAAGTGTGAATGCCCTAACATCTAGCACGGTTGCATTGCTTTAAAATTCCACTGCAGACGTCGGATTGAACATACATTGGGTTTCACTGGTTCGCTGCACGGATAGCGCTGCTGTAATCAGTCTGGTATTTTATAGGCTTCCTTTACTGGGCCTTAGTTTTAATTGTCTATCTGGACTCTTGAAGAGGACGTTGTTCCAACAGACTCTCGGGTAGAGTTAGACGATAACAGATAACAGGATTCTTGGTGAATAGGGCTTTAAACGTTTTTATTTTAATAGATCAGGTCAAATCTAGGTGAGATTAGCCTACATCAGACATGTATTTGTCACCACTGAAGTTTTGATATTGAAAAGGACGTCTGATCGCTCTGGTCTAGCTGTTTTTGTCTGATCTGAATTCTGCAACAAAGAAAGTAACTGTAGTGTAGGATAGCTACAGATTTACTGTCATGTTTTTATTTGAAGAAAGAATAGCTTCCACGATGGATCGGGTAAGTTTAGTTTACTTTTATTAACAATTTGCTTATTGTGGTGTATAACATGTCTAGGCCTAGTTGTCATCTTCTGACCTCCCATATCCATTCGTTTCATTTGAACAGCTGGACAAAATAAACAATTGTGGAAATAAAAACGAGGGATATTTTGTCTTAGCCTAAAGCACACAGATTGATACAAGGCAATGGCAGGTTAAGTCAGAACCATGGAGAAATGAGCCTACATCTTGCAGTAACGGTGTGTGGGTAAAGTCACCGGGAAGCCAAGGCAGAACAATAGCCATATTACAACCTATGTGTTGTGATAATTGTGTTTGCTCTATAACCTGTTAGTTCATATGCCTTGACACAGCCGAGACAAGAATACAGTGGCAGAATAAATTCAAGCACAACTTTTGTTCAATCATAAAACCGGTGAAATCCACAAAACATTTTGTATTTAACAAACAGTTACATGACCTTATGCATGGTCAAGCCAGTTAATGTTTCCGACATTTTCGAACTACTAAATAACTATTGATTTAGTTACCGCAAGTCACAAAGAAAACGGGCTGGATCCACTATTCCAGCACTACCTCGGGTGCACATTTCTGTCAATTAAGAATCAATGATGTCAAATCAAAGTTTTTGTCACGTGCGCCGAATACAACCGGTGTAGACCATACAATGAAATGCTTACTTACAGGCTCTAGCCAATAGTGCAAAAAAAACATATTAGGTGAACAATGGGTAAATAAAGAAATAAAACAACAGTAAAAAGACAGTTGAAAATAACAGTAGCAGGGCTATTTACAGACACTGGTTAGTCAGGCTGATTGAGGTAGTATGTACATGTAGATATGGTTAAGTGACTGCATATATGATGAACAGAGTAGCAGTAGCGTAAAGGAGGGGTCGGTGGGTGGCGGGACACAATGCAGATAGTCTGGGTAGCCAATGTGCGGGAGCACTGGTTGGTCAGTCCAATTAAGGTAGTATGTATAGTTAAATGAATGTATAGTTAAAGTGACTATGCATATAAGATAAACAGAGTAGCAGCAGCATAAAAGAGGGGTTGGGGAACACAATGTAAATAGTCCAGGTTGCCATTTGATTACCTGTTCAGGAGTCTTATGGCTTTTGGGTAAAAACTGTTGAGAAGCCTTTTTGTCGTAGACTTGGCACTCCGGTACTGCTTGCCATGCGGTAGCAGAGAGAACACTATGACGGGTGGCTGGGGTCTTTGACAATTTTTAGGGCCTTCCTCTGACACCGCCTGGTGTAGAGGTCCTGGATGGCAGGCAGCTTTGTCCCAGTGATGTACTGGGCCGTACGCACTACCCTCTGAAGAGCTTTGCGGTCGGAGGCCGAGCAATTGCCGTGCCAGGCAGTGATGCAATGCTCTCGATGTTGCAGCTGTAGAACCTTTTGAGGATCTGAGGACCCATGCCAAATCTTTTTAGTTTGCTGAGGGGGAATAGGCTTTCGTGCCCTCTTCACGACTGTCTTGGTGTGTTTGGACCATTCTAGTTTGTTGACGTAGACACCAAGGAACTTGAAGCTCTCAACCTGCTCCACGACAGCCCCGTCGATGAGAATGGGGACGTGCTCGGTCCTCCTTTTCCTGTAGTCCACAATCATCTCCGTAGTCTTGGTTACGTTGTGCTACCTTTTTTTGTAGCATTTCTGATGTTACTAATTTATTTTCAGCTACATTCGGTTCTATCTAAACGGGTCAGCAACTTGGTTGCTTGATAACAATACAGCTGCTATTAGCTAACGTTAGCTTGCTTGTCCAAAGTCCAGCAGCTAGCCTCTGTAGATAACGAACAGGCAAAGAAAGGTAACTAACTGTAATTGTTTATTGAAGGTTTGTTACACAAATGACTTCAGCCATTAGTTAGCCAGCAGACAAGAACTGCTGACAACCATAGCTAGTTCATGTCTAAACGGCAGTCCTAACGTTACATTTTTTCCCACAAATAGATACATCAGTTAAACAAAATTGTCATGCAGCTACCTTATAATGCATTCCATGGACTTTTTCAACATGTCGTGGTAATTATTCTAATCAAAAGGAGAGACTTTTATATTTCTACAAAACCATCCAACTTTATTAATAATTACTGCAGTAATGGAGGGTTAACGGTCACCAGATGGTGTAGAGCAAAAAGCCCAAATAAGCAGGGTTAGGTTACTACTTTTTATAGTCCTCCTGAGTCCTCATAAGTAACAGATTTGTGAAATTATACAAGGGTACAGACAGTAACAGACAGCGAGATTTACATGGCGCCAAATGCCTGTCTCGGTCATTTACTGCTTGTTGTATTATAATTTATGTATAAACATGGGACACTGGGTCCTTCCCACAACAGATGAAGTCCAGTGTCCATTTGTGATGTGGGAAAGAGAAACTGGGGGGAGAGTTTTCCTGGCCCTGGCAGACAGACCAGCATTTGACACAGACACTAATCATGCAATGGAATGTAGTCTTTAGGTCTTATCACCAAGGCATCATAAATCAACTGCCATCATTAAGCCTCAGAGGCTCCTCTCAGGCCAACAGACTGTGTAAAAGTACTAATTAAAAAATATTCTATAGGTCATTTGAATAACAATGTTGACATTTCTACCACAAACGCTAGCTAGCTACTCCATAGTCCGCGCTATGGTAAGATCTTGCCATATTTCATTGTCAGACAGGACACAATTCAAACTGTAGCTGAGAAAACAAATCAAATCAGATTGTATTGGTCCATACACATAGCAGATCTTATTGAGGGTGTAGTGAAATCCTTGTGTTCCTAGTTCCAACAGTGCAGTAACATCTAACAATACACAACAATAATGTTACATACATCTAAAAGTAAAAGAATGGATTTAAGAAATATATAAATATTAGTCCAGAGTATAAATACAGTACATTCATAAGTATGTGGACACCCCTTCAAATGATTGGATTTGGCTATTTCAGCCACACCCGTTGCTGACCGGTGAATAAAATTGAGCACACAGCCATTCTGTTATGCACTTGAGTGAGGACCCAAAAGCGGTTTAACAAAAACAGAGTCCTTTACTGTAAAAACACAGGGAAGACATAGATCCTCTTCAGATGTAGATAATGGCAAAATAGACAACCCGCAGAGAGGGCGACAAATGAAACAAAAAGTCCTTCTGATATTTACAGAAGAGTCCCCTTCTTAGCAGCATAGGAGAATAGCTGGGTTAGAGTCCCCTTCTTAGCAGCAGAGGAGAATAGCTGGGTAGAGTCCCCTTCTTAGCAGCAGAGGAGAACAGCTGGGTTAGAGTCCCCTTCTTAGCAGCAGAGGAGAATAGCTGGGTTAGAGTCCCCTTCTTAGCAGCAGAGGAGAATAGCTGGGTTAGAGTCCCCTTCTTAGCAGCAGAGGAGAATAGCTGGGTTAGAGTCCCCTTCTTAGCAGCAGAGGAGAATAGCTGGGTTAGAGTCCCCTTCTTAGCAGCAGAGGAGAATAGCTGGGTTAGAGTCCCCTTCTTAGCAGCAGAGGAGAATAGCTGGGTTAGAGTCCCCTTCTTAGCAGCAGAGGAGAATAGCTGGGTTAGAGTCCCCTTCTTAGCAGCTGAGGAGAATAGCAGAGTTAGAGTCCCCTTCTTAGCAGCAGAGGAGAATAGCTGGGTTAGAGTCCCCTTCTTAGCAGCAGAGGAGAATAGCTGGGTTAGAGTCCCCTTAGCAGCAGAGGAGAATAGCTGGGTTAGAGTCCCCTTCTTAGCAGCAGAGGAGAATAGCAGGGTTAGAGTCCCCTTCTTAGCAGCAGAGGAGAATAGCTGGGTTAGAGTCCCCTTCTTAGCAGCAGAGGAGAATAGCTGGGTTAGAGTCCCCTTCTTAGCAGCAGAGGAGAATAGCTGGGTTAGAGTCCCCTTCTTAGCAGCAGAGGAGAATAGCAGGGTTAGCGGCGACAGACTGCTGGTCTCTCTGGGTAGGCGCGGGTCGTAGAGGACAGAGGTACCTGATCACACGTAGCATCAGATGAACAGGCAGATTCCGACAGGACGGGACAAGGGTGAAGCAAACGAGACGATAGTTTGGTTCTGGCATGAGAAACTCAAACGAGAATCTGACAAAGAAAGAAGCAGGAACAGAGAGAGAAATAGAGACCTAATCAGAGGGAAAAAGGGAACAGGTGGGAAAAGGGTGAACGAGGAAGTTAGAGAAGATGAGGAACAGCTGGGGGGAGGAATGAAAGAGAAGGTAACCTAATACGACCAGCAGAGGGAGACGGAGTGAAGAGAAAGAACAGTAACAAGACATAATATGACAATACATGACACATGCAATCTCCATAGACAAATATTGGCAGTAGAATGGCCTTACTGAAGACCTCAGTGACTTTCAACGTGGCATCACCATAGGATGCCACCTGTCCAACATGTCAGTATGCCAAATTTCTGCCCTGCTAAAGCTTCCCCAGTTAACTGTAAGTGCTGTTATTGTGACGTAGAAACATCGAGGATTAACACTGGCTCCATGGAGAACTGGTACGCCACACAATATCTGAGTCTGACCACCGAGGACTAAAGCGTATAGCCTGTAAAAATCATCTCTTTTGCAACCCTCCCTACCGAGTTCCAAACTGCCTCTGGACGCAACGTCAGCACACTAACTGTTCATCGGGAGTTTCATGAAATGGCTTTCAATAGCTGAGCAGCTGCACTCAAGCCAAAATCACCATGCGCAATGCCAAGCGTCGGCTGGAGTGGTGTAAGGCTCACTGCCGAACGACAAATCTGGGTTTGGCAGGGGGGAGAATGCTGCCTGCTGTAATACATATAGCCAACTGTGAAGTCTGGTGGAGGAGGAATAATTGGCAGGAACCAAGGATTATTTGACATTTAGAAAAGATGAACATTTTCAAGGCTGCTCTTCACATGAAAACATTTTCCATCACAGGATGTAGAGACAGTATGTGGATATACTAAATATTCTACCTGTAGGATAGAATAGTGTGTGTGTGTGTGTGTGTGTGTGTGTGCACAGTGCTGTGAAAACGTATTTGCTCCCTTCCTGATTTCTTATTTTTTTGCACATTTGTCACTTAAATGTTTCAGATCATCAACCAACTTTAAATATTACACATAACCCAAGTAAACACAAAATGCATTTTAAGTGATGATTATATTTATTAAGGGAAAAAAGCTATGCGAACCTTCATGGCTTATGTGAAAAGCAATTGCCCCTATACCTAATAATTGGTTATGCCACCCTCCGCAGCAACAACTGCAATCAAGCCTTTGAGATAACTGGCAATGAGTCTTTCACATCGCTGTGGAGGAATGTTGGCCCACTCTTCTTTGCAGAATTGTTTTAATTCAGCCACATTGGAGTTTTTTTTAGCATGAACCGCCTTTAAGGTCACGCCACAGCATCTCAATCGGATTCAAGTCCGGACTTTGAGTGGGCCAATCCAAAACCTTCATTTTTTTTTTTTTTTAAGCCATTCAGAGATGGACTTCCTCTGATTTAGTTAAACTCCAAAGGGAATTGGAGTTTCCTTCATTAAACAGTCCAAAATCACATTACACAATTTCACAAACAGTATCATCCTCACTCATTCATCTTATACAACAATTAGATGTAAGTCTCATATCTGAGGCTATTGTATAAACAGCGTTATGGTAATGTGGCCGTATTGTTTCACAAAATTGCACCAAACGGACCAGTTCGTAGCTGGATTCTTCACCAATCTTTTATACCTTCTCCAGAACATAAATGTTGTTCGGACCTCAAGTTCTGTGAGGTGGAAGAAATTCCTTTGTTCTCTATGAAAATTCACTCTCTCTATACTGTGGCCATGAGAAGATAATCTCCTCCAGGAATTTACGACCTCTCTGACCACAGCAGCCTAGTTGTAGGAGACAGAGAGAGGGGGATGGTGCTGGCAGGGTGATGGTGCTGGTAGGGGGATGGTGCAGAGCTGTGTCCAAAGAGGGCAATGTCATGACACTGCCATGGATGCTATTTTTGCCCAGTCTCTTTCTTATGGTTGAGTCATGAACACTGACCTTAACTGAGGCAAGTGATGCCTGCAGTTCTTTTAGCTGTTGTTGTGGGTCCTTTTGTGACCTCTTGGATGAGTCGTCGCTGCGCTCTTGGGGTAATTTTCATAGGCTGGCCACTCCTGGGAAGGTACACCACTGTTCCAAATTCTCCATATGTGAATAATGTCTCACTGTGGTTCGCTGGAGTCCCACAGCTTTAGAAATGGCTTTGTAACCCTTTCCAGACTGATAGATGTCAAGGACTTTGTTTCTCATCTGTTCCTGAATTTCTTTGGATCGCGACATGATGTCTTGCTTTTTGAGATCTTTTGGCCTACTTCACTTTGTCAGACAGGTTCTATTTAAGTAATTTATTGATTCAACAGGTCTGGCAGTAATCAGACCTGGGTGTGGCTCGTGAAATTTAACTCAGCTTTCCAAAAAATGTGATTAACCACAGTTAATTCATGATTTAACAAATGGGCGCAATTACTTTGTCACATAGGGCCATGAGAGGTCGGATAGCTTTTTTCCCTTAGTAAATAAAATGATCACTTAAACTGCATTTTGTGTTTACTTGGGTTATCTTTGTATAATATTACAATGTGTTTGATCTGAAACATTTAAGTGTGACAAAAAAAATAAGAAATCAGGAAGGGAGCAAATACTTTTTCACAGTATATATATATATATATATATATATATATATATATGACTAGTTGAATAGGATGGCCTTGACTAGAATACAGTATATATACACAGGACTAGTTGAATAGGATGGCCTTGACTAGAATACAGTATATACAGGACTAGTTGAATAGGATGGCCTTGACTAGAATACAGTATATATACACAGGACTAGTTGAATAGGATGGCCTTGACTAGAATACAGTATATACAGGACTAGTTGAATAGGATGGCCTTGACTAGAATACAGTATATACAGGACTAGTTGAATAGGATGGACTTGACTAGAATACAGTATATATACAGGACTAGTTGAATAGGATGGACTTGACTAGAATACAGTATATACAGGACTAGTTGAATAGGATGGACTTGACTAGAATACAGTATATACAGGACTAGTTGAATAGGATGGTCTTGACTAGAATACAGTATATACAGGACTAGTTGAATAGGATGGCCTTGACTAGAATACAGTATATACAGGACTAGTTGAATAGGATGGACTTCACTAGAATACAGTATATATACAGGACTAGTTGAATAGGATGGACTTCACTAGAATACAGTATATACAGGACTAGTTGAATAGGATGGTCTTGACTAGAATACAGTATATACAGGACTAGTTGAATAGGATGGCCTTGACTAGAATACAGTATATACAGGACTAGTTGAATAGGATGGACTTGACTAGAATACAGTATATATACAGGACTAGTTGAATAGGATGGACTTGACTAGAATACAGTATATACAGGACTAGTTGAATAGGATGGCCTTGACTAGAATACAGTATATACAGGACTAGTTGAATAGGATGGACTTGACTAGAATACAGTATATATACACAGGACTAGTTGAATAGGATGGACTTGACTAGAATACAGTATATATAGTTGAATAGGATGGACTTGACTAGAATACAGTATATACAGGACTAGTTGAATAGGATGGCCTTGACTAGAATACAGTATATACAGGACTAGTTGAATAGGATGGACTTGACTAGAATACAGTATATATACACAGGACTAGTTGAATAGGATGGCCTTGACTAGAATACAGTATATACAGGACTAGTTGAATAGGATGGCCTTGACTAGAATACAGTATATACAGGACTAGTTGAATAGGATGGACTTCACTAGAATATAGTATATACAGGACTAGTTGAATAGGATGGACTTCACTAGAATATAGTATATACAGGACTAGTTGAATAGGATGGACTTGACTAGAATACAGTATATATACACAGGACTAGTTGAATAGGATGGCCTTGACTAGAATACAGTATATACAGGACTAGTTGAATAGGATGGCCTTGACTAGAATACAGTATATACAGGACTAGTTGAATAGGATGGACTTGACTAGAATACAGTATATACAGGACTAGTTGAATAGGATGGCCTTGACTAGAATACAGTATATATACAGGACTAGTTGAATAGGATGGCCTTGACTAGAATACAGTATATATACAGGACTAGTTGAATAGGATGGACTTCACTAGAATACAGTATATACAGGACTAGTTGAATAGGATGGACTTGACTAGAATACAGTATATATACACAGAACTAGTTGAATAGGATGGACTTGACTAGAATACAGTATATATACACAGGACTAGTTGAATAGGATGGCCTTGACTAGAATACAGTATATATACAGGACTAGTTGAATAGGATGGACTTCACTAGAATACAGTATATACAGGACTAGTTGAATAGGATGGACTTGACTAGAATACAGTATATATACACAGGACTAGTTGAATAGGATGGCCTTGACTAGAATACAGTATATATACAGGACTAGTTGAATAGGATGGACTTGACTAGAATACAGTATATACAGGACTAGTTGAATAGGATGGACTTGACTAGAATACAGTATATACAGGACTAGTTGAATAGGATGGACTTGACTAGAATACAGTATATACAGGACTAGTTGAATAAGATGGACTTGACTAGAATACAGTATATACAGGACTAGTTGAATAGGATGGACTTGACTAGAATACAGTATATACAGGACTAGTTGAATAGGATGGACTTGACTAGAATACAGTATATACAAGACTAGTTGAATAGGATGGACTTCACTAGAATACAGTATATACAGGACTAGTTGAATAGGATGGACTTGACTAGAATACAGTATATACAGGACTAGTTGAATAGGATGGACTTCACTAGAATATAGTATATACAGGACTAGTTGAATAGGATGGACTTGACTAGAATACAGTATATATACAGGACTAGTTGAATAGGATGGACTTCACTAGAATACAGTATATACAGGACTAGTTGAATAGGATGGTCTTGACTAGAATACAGTATATACAGGACTAGTTGAATAGGATGGTCTTGACTAGAATACAGTATATACAGGACTAGTTGAATAGGATGGACTTGACTAGAATACAGTATATATACAGGACTAGTTGAATAGGATGGCCTTGACTAGAATACAGTATATACAGGACTAGTTGAATAGGATGGACTTGACTAGAATACAGTATATACAGGACTAGTTGAATAGGATGGACTTGACTAGAATACAGTATATACAGGACTAGTTGAATAGGATGGCCTTGACTAGAATACAGTATATACAGGACTAGTTGAATAGGATGGACTTGACTAGAATACAGTATATACAGGACTAGTTGAATAGGATGGACTTGACTAGAATACAGTATATACAGGACTAGTTGAATAGGATGGCCTTGACTAGAATACAGTATATACAGGACTAGTTGAATAGGATGGACTTGACTAGAATACAGTATATACAGGACTAGTTGAATAGGATGGCCTTGACTAGAATACAGTATATACAGGACTAGTTGAATAGGATGGACTTGACTAGAATACAGTATATACAGGACTAGTTGAATAGGATGGCCTTGACTAGAATACAGTATATATACAGGACTAGTTGAATAGGATGGACTTGACTAGAATACAGTATATACAGGACTAGTTGAATAGGATGGACTTGACTAGAATACAGTATATACAGGACTAGTTGAATAGGATGGACTTGACTAGAATACAGTATATACAGGACTAGTTGAATAGGATGGACTTGACTAGAATACAGTATATACAGGACTAGTTGAATAGGATGGACTTGACTAGAATACAGTATATACAGGACTAGTTGAATAGGATGGACTTGACTAGAATACAGTATATACAGGACTAGTTGAATAGGATGGACTTGACTAGAATACAGTATATATGAAGTGGTTAAAACAATATGTAAACATTATTAAAGTGACCAGTGTTCCATGTCTATGTACAAAGGGCAGCAGTCTCTAAGGTGCATGGTAGCGCAACCGGGTGGTAGTCAGCTAGTGACAAGTTCAGGGCAGGGTACTGGGTGGAGGCCGGCTAGTGATGGCTATATAACAGTCTGATGGCCTTGAGATAGAAGCTTTACTGACCTACTTCTGGATGATAGCGATGTGAACAGGCCGTGGCTCGGTGGTTGATGAACTTGATGATCTTTTTGGCCAACCTGTGACATTGGGTGCTGTTTATGTCCTGGAGGGCAGGCATTGTGCCCCGGTGATGCGTTGGGCAGACCACACCACCCTCTGGAGAGCCCTGAAGTTGCGAATGGTGTAGTTACCGTACCAGGCGGTGATTCAGCCCGACAGGATGCTCTCAATGGTGCATCTGTAAAGGTTTGTGGGTCTTAGGGGCCAAGCTGAATTTCTTCAGCCTCCTGAGGTTGAAGAGGTGCTGTTCAGCCTTCTTCACCACATTGTCTGTGTGGATGGACCATTTCAGATGGTCAGTGATGTGTACAAAAGGAACTTGACCGGCCCAGTCAATGTGGATGGGTAAAGAGGACCAGATTGGAGTTGTGATCTGATTTGCAAAAGGATAGAGGAGGACGAATACACATGTAAACAGCATGTTGTGCACTGCAGTGTGTAAATGCATGCTGGCTAGCATCAGAAACTCACCAGTTTGGAACATTCAGAATAGATTCTATTATGCTCCTTCTCCTGTCTTGACATTTTTATCCAATTCAGTGTTGATCAACATTAACAAACTAACTACTCTGCTGCCATTAGACAGGCTTGATTGTATTTACAGCTCTGATCTGGATGGTGGACTAGCCCTGTGTTGGATATTTGTCAACGGCCATTCCAATGGAGTGGTGCTTGGGGTGGGGGAGGGGCTAATGCCCCCCAAACCCTGATTATATAAATGTATAGGATACATAACTCTGCAACACAGGCTAGAAACAGGCTGTTGAAGGCACCAGAGAGATGTGCTCTATTGTACATGGGGATAACTGTATACATTTACATTCATTTAATTTAGGGTGGAAGGTAAAACCAAATAATTGATGGAATTGGCTCTAAATACTAGGGAGGGCGGCAGGTAGCCTAGTGGATAGAGCGTTGGACTAGTAACCCAAAGGTTGCAAGATCGATTCCCCGAGCTGACAAGGTAAAAATGTTCCTAGGCCGTCATTGAAAATAAAAATGTGTTCTTAACAGACTTATCTAATTAAATAAAGGTTAAATACTACATCATAATGAGCAGCAGTAGGTCAGGTGTTTTGGTTTTCCTCTGGTTATTTTGACAAATCACGATTTGTCAGGTGTTGGCGTCCTCCTCGTTTCATCATCTCTTCAGCTCACCAACCAACACGTATGAACCCAGAACTAAATCGGCTGACCAATTACGTGAGACGTTATTTCTGGGTTAACCAAGATTAACTCGGGTGAAAGATGTGTTGAACTCCACTGAATGCTCAATCAAAGGTTCTGAACATAAGACAGGAGGCATGACAAGTGTTATCAGTTTTGACATTTGTAAAAAAAAAAAATATATATATATACCACTTCCATATGAAAAATGTGCCAAAATGATTGAAAATGTTGTGGAAAGTGGTGATCAGTGACACAATTCAGGAGAAATGTGATATTAGAAGTATGCACCAATCAATCAGAGATTCAGACTAAAGTAATCAAATGTTTGGTCTAATGATATTCTATGTACAATACTTCCTGTGGTCACCAGGACAGAGCTAGTCCGTCCCCCTCCACCCTGCCGGAGTCCCCTGGTCACAACTCTCCTGGTAGCGCCTTACTGCTGGGTCTGAAGAGGGTTTCTGTGCTGCTGGTCGACTGCAGGAAAACACCAGGGCAGAGTGGAACTGTGAGAGAAGGACACGAGGATGGAGATCTGATTTCATCAAGTAAGAACAATTGGGTGTGTGGATTAGACTGCAATCTGCTTCTGCAACTTCTGTTAATTGTTTGATAAACAGTAAACACTCGGTGGCCAGTAAATTGTCGATCCAGTTTTGTGAATGGAAGTGTTCCTAATAAACTGACCATAGTGTATTTATTGAAGAGGGATGCAGGTAGCCTAGTGGTTAAGGCCAGTAATCGCAAGGTTGCTGGTTTGAATCTCTGAGCCAACTAGGTAAAACCATCTGTCTGCTCTTGGGCAAGGTACTTAACCCTGATTGCTCCTGTAAGTCGCTCTGGATAAGAGCGTCTGCTAAATAACAAATACTTTTTACAAAAATAATACTTATGGACCTGTATTTCCAAAACCTAGTTATTCAATGTCTTTGTTTCACAGGGACACACACTGTTGTTCTCTCAATGGGAGGGGCTTATCATCTGGGGAGCCTCAACAACATCCTGTTGCTGACGAGACAGAGAAGAGTCTCTCCAGATCAGAACACCCCAAGAAACACCAGCAGGGACACACAGGGAAGAAACCTCACCACTGCTGCTCTGACTGTGGGAAGAGTTTCACAAGCCAGAGTGGCTTCATTATTCACTGTGATCAGTGTGGGAAGAGTTTTGCTGCATCTAACACCTTCAAATCTAATGTAAGAATTCATACAGGGGAGAAGCCTTACCCCTGCCTTGATTGTGGGAAAAGCTTTGCTCGTGCAGGAACCTTAACTGTACACCAGCGTGTACACACAGGAGAGAAGCCTTATAGTTGTGATCAGTGTGGGAAGAGCTTTGCTGTATCAGATAGCCTAACTAGACACCAGCGAATACACACTGGAGAGAAGCCTTATAACTGTGGTCAGTGTGGAAAGAGCTTTACTGGAGTTTCCTCCCTGACTGCACACCAGCAAACTCACACTGGAGAAAAGCCTTACAGCTGTGGTCAGTGTGGGAAGAGCTTTCTTATAGTTTCCTCCCTGACTGCACACCAGCGAACTCACACTGGAGTGAAGCCTTATAGCTGTGATCAGTGTGGGAAGAGCTTTGCTCAATCAGACAAACTAACTAGACACCAGCGGATACACACAGGAGAGAAGCCTTATAGATGTGATCATTGTGGAAAGAGCTTTGCTCAATCAGACAAACTAACTAGACACCAGCGGATACACACAGGAGAGAAGCCTTATAGCTGTGATCATTGTGCAAAGAGCTTTGCTCAATCAGATAACCTGTATTCACACCAGCGAACACACACTGGAGAGAAGCCATATAGCTGTTATCAGTGTGGGAAGAGCTTTGCTCTAGCTTCCTCCCTGACTGCACACCACAGAATACACACAGGAGAGAAGCCTTATAGTTGTGATCAGTGTGGGAAGAGCTTTGCTCTAGCTTCCTCCCTGACTGCACACCACAGAATACACACAGGAGAGAAGCCTTATAGTTGTGATCAGTGTGGAAGGATCTTTTCTCAATCAGTAACCCGGAATTTACACCAGCGAACACACACTGGAGAGAAGCCTTATAGCTGTGATCATTGTGGAAGGGGCTTTTCTCAATCAGTAAACCGGAATATACATCAGCGAACACACACAGGAGAGAAGCCTTACAGCTGTGATCATTGTGGAAAGAGCTTTGCTCTAGCTTCCACCTTGACTGCACACCAGCGAACACACACTGGAGAGAAGCCTTATAGCTGTGATCAGTGTGGAAAGAGCTTCAATCAGGCATGCAACCTGACTAAACACCAGCGAACACACACTGGAGAGAAGCCTTATATGTGATCAGTGTGGGAAGTACATTTCTCAAACTTTCTCCCTGACTAAACACAAGCTAACACACTGGAGAGATAGAAGCCTTATATCTGTGATCAGTGTGGGAAGCGTTTCCAGTCAGTTATGGACCCTTTATTCACACCAGTGAAGACACACTGGAGAAGGAACCTTATGTCTGTCTAGGTGGGAAGAGATTTGTTTATTTAGGGCCAATGAAATACAGCATGTTTGTGTTTTCTGGTGTTTTCTCATCTTCCTCCCATCTGGCACCGGTTCAAGATCCCTAAATAAAGGATCAGTAGAAAACATCTAGTGAACAGTCATATCCATCTCCCATTCTTAACTCTTTGGGATAGCGGGATGCCTCGTCAACATCCAGTGAAATTGCAGATCGCGAAATTCAAAATGACAGAAATAGAACTATTAGCATTCATGAAAATACATGTATCATACATCAAATTAAAGCTTAACTTCTTGTTAATCCAGCCACTGCGTCAGATTTCAAAAAGGCTTTACGGCGAAAGCAGACCATGCAATTATCTGAGGACAGTGCCCCGCATACAAAAGCATGAAAAACAATTTCAAGCCAAGTAGAGGAGTCATGAAAGTCAGAAATAGCGATAAAATGAATCACTTACCTTTGAAGATCTTCAGCTGGTTGCAATCAGAAGAGTCCCAGAAACATCACAAATGGTCCTTTTTGTTCGATAAAGTCCTTTATATTTAAAAAAAAAAAAAAAAAAAAGTCTGTTTAGCTGGCGCGCTTGACTCAGTAATCCACCGGTTTCCCTCGTTGAAAAATGCAGACAAAAGAAGTTCTAAAAGCTATCGGCAAACTTTGTCCAAACTAGTCAAACAACGTGTCTATATCATCCTCAGGTTGTCTAAAATGTAAATAAACTATAATATTTCATACGGAAAGGACTGTGTTCAATTGGAACATCAAATTAGCAAGAGCGTACCTTCTCCATTGCGCGCAAAACCACTGATGTGACCCTAGCAGTCACCAGACTCTAAGTCAAAATACTAATTCATTTTTCAAAACAATAGCCTCAACCTTGAATAAAGACAGTTGACAGCTAGTAGAAGCTATATCAATTGCAATCTGGTGGACGGACATAGGGGGTTTTCTATAGCTTTACAAAATAAAAGCCTGTGGTTGAATTTCTTTTTTTTCTGGTTGGATTTTCTTTGGGTTTTTGCCAGCCATGTCAGTTCTGTTTTACTCACAGACATTAATTTGACAGTTTTGGAAACTTTAGAGTGTTTCCTATCCAAATCTATATGCATCTCCTAGCTTATGGGCCTGAGAAACAGGCAGTTTACTTTGGGCACGTTTTTCCTCCAAACTTCTCAATACTGGCCCCGTTCCCATTAAGGTTAAACAGTTGCCTTAGTCTGATCACCATGGTAACCTCTGTGGAGCATAATATGCAGCTCTGATCAAGCATCAGGTCTCCACTGTGTCTATGTAATATCACACATTGGGCTCTAAATGGATAAATGTTATCATAACATGTCATAGTGAACCTGTGTGTGGGGGAAATTGATTAATACATTCAATCCATTATCTTCTAAACAAGAAGTTATCACTTAAATGGTATATTTTATATCTATATTGATTTCAAATGCTCCTTATTAAATTTATAATGTAATAAAACTGGTAAATGTAATATCTTGTTGGTTAATGATAAAATGTTGAATTGTTGTCGTAATAACTTTTCCACTAATGTAATAAGTTACGTTACCAGTCAGGTGAGTAACAACTTTTAAATGAATAACATAATGACTTTAACCGATCATATAACACCTAAACCAATGTTTAATGTGTTACTACACTAATGTTAATGCACATACCACCCTCCACCAATAACAAACCCACACACACACACCTATGCCCTTGTACTCACACACAAATACACACACAAGCACACAGTTCGACACACATTGATAAAAAAAAAAAATAAAATTAATCTGTATTTTGAATTGTCAATGAGACAGGGGGCTCGGTCGGGCAAGAGGAAGAAGGATTGGGAAACTGCAAATAACAATAAGCTGAACTCCGCTTAGCAGAAACATCTTTGTATTAGCAACTATTAATGATTAGTTTATATTGTGTTAAAGTTAAGGGACATCACCCTGGGCGGGGTGAACCATAGTAGGGGACATAAAGAGAAAACACCATCTTGAGAACTGAGTGTCTTGTTTGTAAATTGCTGTAAGTGTAAACTCCGGGCTGCAAACTATATTAAACAAACTAACCTCTGATCAAAGAAGTTTCCTGTGGTCACTTGTATAAACATATACAGAAAGTGTAAGGAATATCTGCCCTGTTATCACTATTTCTATTCATTACGGAATAGTAGGCTGATAAATAGACAAATCATTTGGAGTCCTGCATCTATAACAATTGTTTGCAGACGGTCATAATACCAAAGAAGAAGAAGACCCCTTCCTTCACAACAGCTCTGCTCGGTGAAGCGCAGCAAGTATGAATGTCCTGACTTCTGCCAAGGTTGCATCGCAGTAAATGCTGCATGGCCACTGCAGACGTCGGATTGAACATACATAAATCAACAGACGTCTCTTTTCCTCTTCTTCTCTGACAACGTTCTTTTCGAGCGTCCACATATTTTTTATTGGCTGAGGCCCAGTAAGAGTGGCCTCGTACTTTGCCACAACTTTGGAAGTATGCTTGGGGTCATTTTCCATTTGGAAGACCCATTTGTGACCAAGCTTTAACTTCCTGACTGATGTCTTGAGATGCTGATTCAATATATCCACATAATTTTTCTACCCTCATGATGCCATCTATTTTGTGAAGTGCACCAGTCCCTCCTGCAGCAAAGCACCCCCACAACATGATATAAATAGTAATGGCATCTATTTTCGGCACAAATTTTGCCATGGTTATGCCATTTTATAGGGTGTTTGGATAAATGCCAAAAATAAGGTCTGTCGTAAACACAAGTTTAGGAGATCTTATAGGTTTTGTTCTATGATCTTTATCAGTTAATGTCACTGCTTGTGAATGTTGAAGAATTTATGTAATAAAAAAAGCATATAAATCACAAGGTCATATTAACTGACTGCTATTATCTCATAGAACAAAATGTATAAGATCTCCTCAGCCTGTGCTAATCTTATTTTCGGTATTTATTCCAAAACCCACATTTTTGCCATTGGGATGGATGAACGAGCCAAAGGTAACTCATTTTTTGGTTTTAATTCTACAAGCTGGCGAGATCTAAAGCTCTGTTTAGCTCAACGTGGAAATGATTGGTTGACGGTAAGTGGGGGCGGTACTTCCTGTATAAACACAAACTCCCTTCCTTGACTACTTCCTTCCAGCAGTGTGTATGAGGGAGATTCCTAGATGTGAGAAGTGTGCAGGAGGACCTGAGAGAAAGGAATGTGTAGTATTGATGTAAAAAGTTGTGTGTATAAACTGTAGGGGTACACATGGTGCTGGAGATCAGATGTGTCCAGTGAGAGAAAGACAGGTTGAGGTTACCAGGATCACAGTAGTGCAGAAGGTGTTGTATGCTGAGGCAGTGAAGAGAGTAGTAGAGGAAGATGGGTCCAGGGTGAGGGATCCTGAGAGGATCCCTGTGATTAGGTGGAGGTCAATAGAGAGTGACAGGAATAACATGCTTCAGTAAGTTTTGGCCAAGTTCATGGCCATGGTTGTCAACTGCACCACAAGAATGGAATGTAAATCACAGTGGATAGATGTTGTGGTGGCAGCTGTTGAGAAGTACTTGGGTGTACAATATTTTACTGCAGAGTTACAAGGTGTTTTGAAGGATAATATCCTGTCCTCCCAGGCTTGTGGCCTGGTGTTGAATCAGATGGCCAAAGTAGTGGAATAATGATGAGGTTTTAATGGGTGTAGGGTTAGTTGGTTTTTCACAAAGTGTAATGAATTCATACTACAGAATAGTAGGCTGATACACAGCCAACACACTAGGTGGGGAAGTGCACCTATAGTCATTGTTTTGCGGACCGCCATAACACTAAAGAAGAAGAAGACCACTTCCTTCTCAACATCTCTGGATCTGGTCTGTAAAGCGGAAGAATTATAAATCAATCCAATTGTATTGGTCACATACTTGTGTTTAGCAGATGTTATAGCGGGTGTAGCGAAATGCTTGTAACACACTGACTACTTCGGAGGTTGCATTGCAGTAAATGCTGCATGGTTCGCAGCACGTATAGCTTGTAATTTGTCTGCTATTTTTTAGGCTACACTTACTGGGCCTCAGACAATTAAAACTATCTGGAATCTCGGAAGAGGACGTTGTTCCAACAGACTCTGGGGTAGAGGTAGACGACAACAGTATTTTTGGTGAATAGGGTGTTGGACGTTTTATTGACTTTAATAGATACAAATCTTATCCAGGTGTTGATATTTATATTTACGTTTGTTCTGGTCTAGCTTTATCTGAACGCGGTAACAAAGAAAGTAATTAGTGCAGGCTAGCTACAGATTTACTGTCACGTTTTGTATTTGAAGAAACTTTGAAGAAAGAACGGCTTCAACGATGGATCGGGTAAGTTATGTCGACTTATTAACAGTATTCCTACTGTGGTGTATAACATGTCTAGTTTAATCATCTTTGATCTTCCATATCCATTCGTTCCAGTTGAACAGTTGGACAAAATAAACAATGGTGGTAATAAACACTTTATATTTTGTCCTTCAGCAAAGTAGCCAACTATCCCAAAGCGCACAGATTGATACAAGGCAATGCGCAACAAGCAGGTAAAGTCAGAACCATGGAGAAATAATGAGGACAAAGCTACAACTTGCAGTAGCGGTGTGTAGGTAAAAATCACCAGGGAAGAAAGCCAGAAAAATAGCCATATTACTTACATGTTGTGATAATTGCGTTGTTATAACCTGTTAGTTCATATGCCTTGACACAGCGGAGACAAGAAGACAGTGGCAGAATACATTCAACCAGACCTTTGTTACATCATAAAACTAGAGAGCAACATCTGTCCTGTTAAGTTCACAAGAAATGTTGCATGTAACAGTTACATGACCTTCAGAATGGTCGAGCAAGTGAATGTTTCTGACATTTCAGGAAACTAAACAACTATTGATTTAGAGTTACTGAAAAGGAAACAGGTGCTTCCTCCACTGTTAAAGCACCATTTCAACTTCAACATAATCTAATTTAGTCTTCTACAGTGACAACTAAAAGATACCAAAAACCAGGGGTGCAACGTTCACTGGGATTGAGTGTATCTGCAGGAACAGTCACACCCATGGCCCTCACGCTAGCTCCACTTCTACCTACATAATATGTTAAGGAATCCCTAGTTATCTTTCCTTCCTCCCTAACTGTGCACTTGTTCACTTTCCTTCACTGATTTGAAAGGAAATGGCTGTTATAAAACATATGGTGGATTCTCCCACTATCACATGACTCCACCAATCCAATGACGTTTTTTTCTCTCTTTGGTACAATTGTCATAAGTATGTTGTAGATTTTCGTAACTGTAAGTACAACGATGTTCCTGTCATTTGTTAACAATACATTTAACTATCATTTAATCAAACTGATAAAAACGGAATTAAGTAAGCAAAATTATCAAGTGTCAAGTTTACATACAGTATTTTTTTTTTTTTAATGAAATTTGAAATGATGTAGTGTACAATGTACTGCTGAAATAATTGGGTGGTAAATTACAGTTTATTACACTCATGTTCTGAATGTTGACCGTTTTAAATGTGGATGCTGGTACAGTAATAAGACAAGTGGATCTTGAGCAATGTTGCATGGGTCAGAAATTGCACCAGGCTACACCCATACCTTTTTACTGTGGGTTTCTACTACATGTTACAATACCCACATATCTGATGGTTTCTTCTATGTATTTACTGTATAAGGATACTGAAACTATGAGACTGACATTTTTCTCAACATGCTCCAAGTGGGATAACTAGCAGCAGTAGTTCTGGTGTTTAGGTTTTTCATCACTGGTTATTTGAACAAGTCATGATTTAGCAGGTGTTACCATCTTTCACACGTTGGAAGGGGAGGCGACATCTACATCTTGAAAGAGGGGGTGGAGCTTTTCGTTTCTGTTCTGCTCTTTGTTCTACCATCAAGTTTTAAACATTTTTACATTTTGTAAAAAATATTCCAATTCTATTTTGAAAAATTTGCCAAAGTGAAATATACAAGACATTTGTGGAAAGTAGTGAACGGTTACACACTTCAGGAGAAAGGAGGTATTATAAGGATGCAGCCATCAATCAGAGATTTAGACTAATCAAATGTTTGGTCTAATGATATTCTATGTACAATACTTCCTGTGGTCACCAGGACAGAGCTAGTCCGTCCCCCTCCACCCTGCCGGAGTCCCCTGGTCACAACTCTCCTGGTAGCTCCTTACTGCTGGGTCTGAAGAGGGTTTCTGTGCTGCTGGTCGACTGCAGGAAAACACCAGGGCAGAGTGGAGTTGTGAGAGAAGGACATGAGGAGGGAGATCTGATTTCATCAAGTAAGAACAATGGGGGGTGTGGATTAGACTACAATCTGATTCTGCATCTTCTGTTAATTGATTGATAAACAGTAAACACTCAGTGGCCAGTAAATTCAGTCCAGTTTCGTGTACGGAGGGGAATGTACTTAATAAATTGTTTGATGATAAGGGCAGCAGGTAGCCTCATGGTTAAGAGCGTTGGGACACTAATCAAAAGGTTGCTTGTTCCAATCTCTGAGGCGACAAGGTGAAAAATCTGTCTGTGCCCTTGAACAAGGTACTAAACCCTAATTGCTCCTGTAAATTGCTCTTGATAAGAGCGTCTGCTAAATAATAAAACAATAAAAAATAAACGTTTTGGAAATATGGGTTCATATACAAATACTAACTATTCAAGGTCTTTATTTTACAGGGGACACCCCTAACCATCGTTCTCTTAGTGGGAGGGGCTTATCATCTGGGGAGCCTCAACAACATGTTGCTGAGGAGACAGAGAAGAGTCTCTCCAGATCAGAACATCTCAAGAAACACCAGCAGAGACGTACAGGGAAGAAACCTCACCACTGCTGCTCTGACTGTGGGAAGAGTTTCACAAGCCAGAGTGGCTTCATTATTCACTGTGATCAGTGTGGGAAGAGTTTTGCTGCATCTAACACCTTCAAATCTAATGTAAGAATTCATACAGGGGAGAAGCCTTACCCCTGCCTTGATTGTGGGAAAAGCTTTGTTAGTGCAGGAGCCTTAACCGTACACCAGCGTGTACACACAGGAGAGAAACCTTATAGCTGTGATCAGTGTGGGAAGAGCTTCAATCACTCAGGCCACCTGACTACACACCAGCTAATGCACACTGGAGAGAATCCTTATAGCTGTGATCAGTGTGGGAAGAGCTTTGCTGTACTTCCCTCCCTGACTAGACACCAGCTAATACACACAGGAGAGAAGCCTTATAGCTGTGATCAGTGTGGGAAGAGCTTTGCTGTATCAGAAACACTAACTATACACCAGCGCATACACACAGGAGAGAAACCTTATAGTTGTGATCAGTGTGGACAGAGCTTTGCTGGAGCTTCCTCCCTAACTAGGCACCGGGTAACACACACTGGAGAGAGAACCTATGTCTGTCTATGTGGGAAGAGCTTTGCTCTAGCTTCCACCCTGACTGTACACCAGAGAACACACACTGGAGAGAAGCCTTATAGCTGTGATCAGTGTGGAAAGAGCTTTGCTGTATTAGAAAAACTAACTAGACACCAGCGAATACACACAGGAGAGAAGCCTTATAGCTGTTATCAGTGTGGGAAGAGCTTTGCTCAATCAGACAATCTAACTAGACACCAGCGGATACACACAGGAGAGAAGCCTTATAGCTGTGATCATTGTGGAAAGAGCTTTACTCAGTCAGGGGCCCTGAATTCACACAAGCAAACACACGCTCGTGAGAAAGAAGCCTTATATCTGTGATCAGTGTGGGAAGCGTTTCAGTCAGTTATGGACCCTTTATTCACACCAGTGAAGACACACTGGAGAAGGAGCCTTTGGTCTGTCTAGGTGGGAAGAGCTCTGTTTATTTAGGGCCAATGAGAAAGAAACAGAAAGCACAAACTTGCTGTAATTAGATAACCTGAATTCACACCAGCGAATACACACTGGAGAGAAGCCTTATAGCTGTGTTTCATCTCCCTTCCTTCTGGCACCGTTTCCAGATCCCTAAATAAAAGGATCAAATCAAATGTATTTATATAGCCCTTTTTACATCAGCTGATATCTCAAAGTGCTGTACAGAAACCCAGCCTAAAACCCCAAACAGCAAGCAATGCAGGATCAGTAGAAAACATCTAGTAAACAGTCATATCCATCTCCCATTCTTAAACAGTTGCCTCAGTCTGATCACCATGGTAACCTCTGTGCAGCATAATATGCAGCTCTGATCTAGGATCAGGTCTCCCCTGTGTCTATGTAATATCACACATTGATCTAAATGGATAAATGTTATCATAGGAAATGTTATAGGGAACTTGTGTGTGGGGGGGGGGTTGATAATTGTATCTTCTTTCATGTACTCATGATAATACTATTATTAAATGTCATTATGTAGAATAATATTTCAACAATAGGTGTATATTCATGTATTCAATTGATCAATACATTCAATCCAATTATCTTCTAAACAAGAACTTATCACTTAAATGGTGTATTTTATATATCTATATTGATTAAAATGATCCTAAATCTAATCCATAATATACTGGATAATTATTTCCATGAGTTCAAGGCAAGATCTATGTATACTGTGTCTTGTAACAACGGTTAATGTAATAACTTTTAGATTTATAATGTAATAAAGCCGGTAAATGTAACATCTTGTTGGTTAATATGATAAAATGTTGTCTAATAACCTTTTCCACTTAATGTAATAAGTTATTGGTATCAGGTTACAACTGTTTTTAATGAATAACGTAATAACTTAAACCGATCATGTAATAACACCTAAACCAATGTTTAATATGTTACTTCACCAATGTTAATGCACATACCACCCTCCACCAATAACAAACCCACACACACAAACCTATGCCCTTGTACTCTTACACAAACAAGCACACAGTTATAGACACATACATTGATTTAATTTTAAAAAAAATGAAATAACAATTCATCGGTAGTTCTTATATTCAATGAGACAGGGGGCTCGGTCGGGCAAGAGAAAGGAGGTTTGGGAAACTGCAAATAACAATAAACTGAACTCCGTCTAGCAGACATCTTTGTATTAGCAACTATTAATGATTAGTTTATATTGTGTTAAAGTTAAGGGACATCACCCTGCGCGGGGTGAACCATAGTAGGGGATATAAAGAGAAAACACCATCTTGAGAACTGAGTGTCTTGTTTGTAAATTGCTGTAAGTGTAAACTCCGGGTTGCAAACTATATTAAACAAACTAACCTCTGATTCCTGTGGTCACTTGTGGTCTGTGGTCACGCCCTATAAAGGCATCTTGCCATGAGCTCATTTGAAAGACAACAGCAAAGAATTTCTCTAACCAAGCTGTTTTTGTTGTTTCTATAAATACCTTAGATTTGTGATTTTAGATTTTATTTGCAAATATAAAAACAATACAACCACACGTGGACATAATGCATTTACTATATTTCAGGATGATACTAAAACAGTGAAACATGTAATGTACCGTTTAAATAGATTCATGATATAATACAAAAGTATTTTCTAGCATAATGACTCCCTAAACCGCCTCACCCATTTGAAGAGAGGTGTTGATGACTATATACAGTAGGTGGCGGCACCTTTTAAACACCACAGAAGAAGCCGGAAAGCATCAACAGGAAGTACTTTGTTACAATCCTCTGTCGAGTTTTCTAACCAAACACATTTCCACACGCTTTTGCAGGATGTTTCTAATGTAAGATTAGTCTAAATGAGACGTTCATTTGTCACAACTTAAATAGAGTTTTGATATTTATGAAGTTGTGGTCGAGCTTTTCTCTATCTGAACGCTGTGACTAAGAAAGTAACTAGCATACACATTTAGTGTCGTTTATTTTTTTAGAAAGAATACAGTAACGTTAGCTTCCACGATGGATCGGGTAAGTTTGGTTGACTTTTATTAATAGTGTAGCGACCCGCACAGACAGCTGTGTGTTATGTGCTAGGCTAGGAGGTGGTTGTGTTGTACTGACCAGTACCCGGTGTTCGCGGGGTCCGACATGTCAATCAACCTGCTATCTGCCAATCACGGGAATGCCTGGAATGTTCTGATGCCGGGCATCCTGGTGGTTGGCGGAGTGGCGTGGAGGGGGGGTTGGGCATTGGAAGTTAAGACCAGGTTCAGCCTTTGTTCTCTCTCTCTTACATCTGGGCTTCACAAGAGAAGGTCACGGTTGGATTGTGGGTTATCTATTTGGCGTGTGCTACGGCCCAAACAGTAGCCTGTGTAGAGTTGGTTCAATAAACCGTCAATTCGCAAACTCAAGCTTCTGTCTGGACAATTGTTCATTTATGAGCTAGTCAGGTCATTACATTGGTGTCAGAAGTAAAAACGTTGATACAAGTTAGCCAGCTAGCTAGCTGACTTATGTGGCTAGCTACCGTAGGTGAGAACGGGGATTGAAAATGCTTCGAGGGAATCCGAAAGTGAAGGTGGAGGTAGGGGACGATTATGGCCAAGGAGGTGCGTGTGAATGGACGTCGGGGGTTCTGTCTGAGGAGATCGCCAGGCGTCGGAGCGCAGAGGCCGCTTGAGGGAGGACGTTGGGTGATGGTGGCTGAAGCGGGCATGAGTGCTTCGTCGAGTGTATTTCGCGCGGGATCACCGAAGTGGCAGCGCGACAGCGGCTTGACGAGGAATCTGGGGCTCAGGATGTAAACAAACATGGCGGCGCCCAGTTCCCGGCTGCGTCCGTATCTGTTAAGACCCCGAAGTATTCCGGTAAGGCGGATTGGGAAGCTTTTCATGCTCAGTTTGAACTGTTAGCTCATTTTAGGGGTGGTCGGATGAAGAAAGGGCACTGCAGTTGGCTTTATGCCTCACGGATGAAGCTGTGTCCTGTTTGATATTGATTAGCCCCGAGGACAGGCATGATTATGGTGCTCTAGTGGGAGCACTGAGGAGCGCTATGGACAGTGTGTACAGCCCGGGCTACTGCGCTCCGAACTGAGGAATAGACGCAGGCAGCCTGGAGAGCCTCTACGGGTGCTAGCTAATGACATTGAGAGCCTCTCTCGGCGGGCATATGCTCACATGCCCCCTCCGTGCAGAGCGAGCTAGCACGGGACCAGTTCATACAGGCGCTCTCCCCTACGGAGCTGCGCATACAGACCCAGCTGGCTCATCCTGAGTCATTGCAGACAGCCTTGGAGATGGCTTTGGAGAGGGAGCTGGTGTGGGCTGGGGCTTCAGCTGGGGCTTTGGTGGGGGTGCAGGGAGACACACCCTCTGTGCGAGCTGGGGGCAGAGCAGCCCGGAGCCGGAAAAGCCTGCTTGGGTGGCCGAAGTGACAGAACTCATTCGGGCTGTGTCGCTACAGGCGGCACGAAACACAAGCCCTGGTCCCAGGGTCTGCTGGGGTTGTGGCCAGCCAGGCCATCTGCGCCGAGATTGCCCCATGTCCCCCAGAGCTCAGGGAAACGGCTCGGGGTCCGCATAGACCGGGTAGTGCGGACCCTGGCTTTCTATCCCAACCACCATCATCTTCAGGAGGAGCCCACCGGCACAGACGGGGAAGCAAGGCTCCACTTCCCAGAAGCAGACGAGGGCAAGCGGAGGGAGCCTGTTGTTGTGGTGGGCGGACCTGTGTTGGGGACTTTTGTCATGTCCCTGTCACTGTGGAGGGGTGCCCTGCTCCGCCCTGGTGGACACTGGGTCCACAGTAACCCTGGTGAGGCCAGATATTGTGCCAGGTTGGACTCAGTGTGAGCCTACAACTGTGCAGCTCCGCACAGTCACAGGTGAGCTGGCACCCATGAAAGGGAAGGGAATAATGACTCTGACAGTAGGGGCAGGACTGTCGTCATCCTGTGTGGGTGGCGGCTGTGCAGGACCCTTGTATCCTGGGGTTGGACTTTCTTAGGAGCACAGGCTGCCAGTTAGACCTAAATAGGGGCACACTGAGCTTCCAGGGAGGGACGGAAGTCACCATGGCCCCCCTAATGTCACATTCACTCAACCCAACAAACCCTTTACTCCAACAGTTAAAGCAGCAGAGACTCATGGCTGCGCCCTCCCCCACAGCTGTGTGTGACTTTTCCCCAGTCCCCCTGTCACCTACGGCGGTGTGTTACATTCCCCCAGCTACCTCCATGACACAGCCCTCTGTGAGCCCGGGCCGCACCCCCAGCCCAGCTACCCCAGATGGGAGAGGAGAGGACACTGTCTGCAGTGAGGAGATATGGGGGAGGAACTGTGTTGGTCTTGACCCTGAGCAGCAGGAACGGTTGTGGCAGTTGCTGTTTGAATTCAGAGACAGCTTTGCGTTGAGTGAGGAAGAGGTGGGTCAGACTCTTCTGGTGCAGCATGAGATCGACACAGGTGATGCTCGACCCATCAAGATGCGTCCCCGCCGTATCCCGCTGGCACGCCAGGAGGCGGCAGACAAGGCTGTGTTGGAGATGCAGCGGGCAGACTTCATTGAGCCCTCAGACAGCCCTGGGCGCGCCAGTCGTCATGGTTCCGAAGAAGGGGGGCAAGCTGAGGTTCTGTGCGGACTACAGGCGGCTGAATGAGGTAACCAGGAAGGACTCATACCCCATACCACGTATCGATGAGTCGCTGGACCTGGTTAGGGGTCCTCCTGGTTCTCCTCACTAGACCTCCGCAGCGGCTACTGGCAGGTGCCCCTCTCCCCAGAGGCCAGAGCCAAAACTGCGTTCTCCACTAACAGAGGACACTGGCAGTTCAAGGTCCTGTGCTTTGGCCTGTGCAACGCTCCAGCTACTTTTGAGCGTTTGATGGACAGGGTGCTGGATGGCATCCCCCGACAGCAGTGTCTGGTATACCTCGATGACATCCTGGCCCATGGCAGCTCCTTCCAGTCAGCCCTGGGGGCGCTACGGCGTGTGCTGGAGAGGGTGGCTGCCGCAGGTCTGAAGCTCCACCCCGAGAAGTGCCACTTCATGAGGAGAGAGGTGTCCTTCTTGGGCCACCGAGTGGGGAAGGAGGGGATCAGCACCATGGAGGACAAGGTAGGGGCTGTCAGAGACTGGCCCACCCCCACCGACCAGCGTCAGCTGAAGAGCTTCCTGGGCCTGGCCTCGTACTACAGGAGGTTTGTACGGGGCTTCTCAAGCGTTGCTGCTCCACTGAACCGCCTGCTGCCGAAGGACAAGGCTTTCACTTGGACAGTGGAGTGTGAGGAGGCGTTCAACACCCTCAAACGTGCACTGATCGAGGCCCCGTGCTCGCCCCCCCTGACCTCACCTTGCCCTTTATCCTGGACACAGACGCGAGCAATGTGGGCATGGGTGGGGTGCTGGCCCAGGTGGGGCCAGAGGGGGAGAGAGTGGTGGCGTACTTCAGCAAAACATTTGACAAACATGAGCGCCGCTACTGTGTCACCCGGCGGGAGCTCTTGGCTGTTGTGGCTTCCGTCAAACACTTCAAGTACTACCTGGGTGGTCTGCCCTTTACTGTAAGGACTGACCACTCTGCTCTCCAGTGGCTCATGTCTTTCAGAGAGCCAGAGGGGCAGGTGGCACGCTGGTTGGAGGAGCTTCAGCCGTATGACTTCACGGTGGTGCACAGGGCAGGGGCACGCCACTCCAACGCCGACGCCATGTCCCGTCGGCCCTGTACTGCAGACGGCTGCCGCCACTGTGAACGGAGAGAGGGACGGGAGAGAGAGCTGCGGGCAGAGGAGGGTGTCTGTGCCACAGTGTGTCGGGCGAGCGGGCCTGTCTGCTGTGAGCTGCAGACTGTCGACGTGGCTGAATGGCGGCAGCAGCAGGGACGGGACACAGACCTACAGCCAGTGCTACAGTGGGTAGAGGCGCAGGTGAGGCCACCATGGGAAGAGGTGACAGCGCTCTCACTCGCGACCAAAGGGTTGTGGTCGAAGTTTGAGAGACTGCGGCTGGCTGATGGCGTGCTACAGCGGGCATGGAAGGAGTCAGCTACGGGAGAGGAGAGGTGGCAGGTGGTGGTCCCAAAAGCATTGCGGGAGGCTGTGCTCCAGAGTACTCATGGGGGGTGGGGACTGGACACTTTGGGGTCACAAAAACACTGCGCCGTCTCCGTCAGGGCTTCTACTGGGGGCAGCACAAGAGGGATGTGGAGGACTTTTGTCGCCGCTGTGACAACTGCACAGCGAGAAAGGGCCCCCAGGCCGCTCTCATGCTCAGCTCCAACAGTTCCCAGTGGGGGCTCCCATGGAGAGGGTGGGAGTGGATGTAGTTGGGCCGTTCCCCACCACAGACAGTGGAAACCGCTGGGTGCTCACGGCCATGGACTATTTCACAAAATGGCCCGAGGCCTATGCTCTGCCTGACCAGGAGGCAGAGACCATCGTCGGCAGCCCTGACAGCGGGGATGTTCAGCAGGTTTGGAGCTGCAGAGTCCATCCACAGCGACCAAGGCAGAAACTTTGAGTCCCGTGTGTTCGCCACCATGTGTGAGAGGCTGGGTATGCACAAGACCCGCACTACTCCTCTCCATCCTCAAAGTGATGGCCTTGTGGAGCGCTTCAACAAAACGCTTGGACAGCAGCTGGCCATCGTCTCTTCCAAACACCAGCGTGACTGGGACAAGCACCTGCCTATGGTCCTCATGGCATGCCGCTCCGCTGTCCAAGACTCCACCTCCTGCACGCCTGCCCTCCTCATGCTGGGGAGAGAGATCCGCACCCCTGCGGAGATGGCGTTTGGTCGGCCCCTGGATAGCCCTCATGTTCCTCCGGGGCCGGAGTATGCCCGGAGACTCCAGGACCGCCTGGAGACAGCCCACACCTTCGCCAGAGAGCAGCTGGTGAATGCAGGTGTGAGGCAGAAAAGGAACTATGACGTGCACACCCGGGGAAGGCACTTTGTGGCTGGGGAGCTGGTCTGGGTCTACAGCCCCTAAGGAAAAAAGGCAGATGCCCCAAGTTGGACAGTCACTGGGTGGGACCCTGCAGTGTCCTGGAGAGGGTAGGGGAGGTTGTGTACCGGGTGCAGCTTCCTCCCAGGGGGAGAAAGGTGGCACTGCACCGGGACAGGTTAGCCCCATACAGAGGGGCCTCTTCTCCCCAAACCCCAGGAACCCCCACAATTCCCCTCTCTGGCAATGACATTCTCCAGGCACCCACCCTCAGGTGCCACAGACAAGGCTCCAGACAGCCCACTCCCCCTGTCTCCCCCCCTGTGTCACCGCGTGGTTCCCCAGAACCACGGACTGTATTACCCGTTCCCGCTTCCTTGTCCCCCATATCCCTGCCTTCATCCCCTGGTTCCCAGAGGGGCACTCTGCGACCATCACGGCCACGCAGGCAAAGGAGACCTCCGGGTCGCTTCAGAGACTTTGTTTGTTCCCTCGGGGACGAGGGACTTTGTGGTGGGGGGGCTGTGTAGCGACCCGCACAGACAGCTGTGTGTTATGTGCTAGGCTAGGAGGTGGTTGTGTTGTACTGACCAGTACCCGGTGTTCGCGGGGTCCGACATGTCAATCAACCTGCTATCTGCCAATCACGGGAATGCCTGGAATGTTCTGATGCCGGGCATCCTGGTGGTTGGCGGAGTGGCGTGGAGGGGGGGGTTGGGCATTGGAAGTTAAGACCAGGTTCAGCCTTTGTTCTCTCTCTCTTACATCTGGGCTTCACAAGAGAAGGTCACGGTTGGATTGTGGGTTATCTATTTGGCGTGTGCTACGGCCCAAACAGTAGCCTGTGTAGAGTTGGTTCAATAAACCGTCAATTCGCAAACTCAAGCTTCTGTCTGGACAATTGTTCATTTATGAGCTAGTCAGGTCATTACAATAGTATACCTATTGTTGTGTATAAAATGTCTAGGTCCAGTTTTCACGTGTGATCTTCCACATCCATGAATTCGATTTGAACAGCAGGAGAAAAGAACTACTAGCTCATCGCACACAGATGGATGAAACAAGGCAATTGCGCAACAAGTAGGCCAAGTCAGAACCAGGGAGAAATAATTAGGTATCGCCGACACCGATTATGTATATAAACCCTGGAGTGCTGATGTTACGTATTGACCATTGAGAGGCTTTGAAGGCACCGGTTAACTTCTTTGAACACCTCAAATTGTTTCTCCGGATGTCAGTTCGACCACACAGCGTTTACACACTAATTTCTTGCGCCCAAATAAAGAAAAGGAACATTGAAAATAGGTGATTTTTGTTGCTAGGCTACCAGTTACGGTGCTGTTAGCTTGTGTTTGCGCGCGTCTTTATGCGAAAGTAATACAACAATGATAGCTAGTGTCGAAGAATGGTATGGAGTTAATTTTAGTCAAATTATTGAGCATATCCTCCGCGCGAATAAGCATCAGAAATGGTTCTTATTTAGCATATCTAAAGCTTAAAACATACAATGTAGGCCTACTGTCAGTATTTGTCGTCATATTGAGAAAATAAGATGTCCACATAGGCCTATCACAGGATATCGAATGATTCCATATCTGCCCATAGGAAATGTCCATGTGTGATATTCGGAGTAATCACAATATCATATGTCTAAAATAAAATAGTTTCGATATAGTTTTTTACATTAGAACTTGAAAAAACATTGGAACAACGACATCTGGATTGTTTTGATACAGTTGAAGTCGGAAGTTTACATACACCTTATCCAAATACATTTAAACTCAGTCTTTCACAATTCCTGACATTTAAATTCCCTGTTTTAGGTCACTTAGGATCACCACTTTATTTAAGAATGAGACATTTCAGAATAATAGTAGAGATGGATTTATCAGCTTTTATTTCTTTCATCACATTCCCAGTGGGTCAGAACTTTAATTTGTTTAACGTGGGTCAAACGTTTCAGGTAGCCTTTCACAAGCTTCCCACAATAAGTTGGGTGAATTTTGGCCCATTCCTCCTGACAGAGCTGGTGTAACTGAATCAGGTTTATAGGCCTCCTTGCTCACACACGCTTTTTCAGTTCTGCCCACAAATTTTCTATAGGATTGAGGTCAGGGCTTTGTGATGGCCACTCCAATACCTTAACCATTTTGCCACAACTCTGGAAGTATGCTTGGGGTCATTGTCCATTTGGAAGACCCATTTGCGACCAAGCTTTAACTTCCTGACTGATGTCTTCAGATGCTGTTTCAATATATCCACATATTTTTCCTCCCTCATTATGCAATCTATTTTGTGAAGTGCACCAGTCCCTCCTGCAGCAAAGCACCCCTACAACATGATGCTGCCACCCCCGTGCTTCACGGTTGGGATGGTGTTCGTCGGCTTGCAAGCCTCCCCTTTTCCCTCCAAACATAACGATGGTCATGATGGCCAAAACTTAATATTTTTGTTTCATCAGACCAGAGGCCATTTCTCCAAAAAGTACAATCTTTGTCCCCATGTGCAGTTGCAAACCGTAGTCTGCTTTTTTTATGGCAGTTTTGGAGCAGTGGTTTCTTCCTTGCTGAGCAGCCTTTCAGGTTATGTGGATATCGATACTTTTGTACCTGTTTCCTCCAGTATCTTCACAAGGTCCTTTGCTGTTGTTCTGGGATTGATTTGCCCTTTTCGCACCAAAGTGCGATTGTTATGAAAACTTTAAATCGGCCCTAATTAATCGGCCATGCTGATCAGTCGACCTCTAGTCATAATACGCATAAAACTTAGCGGTCAAAAAAGGAAATGTTTCCAATTGTTTTTCCACCATGTAGAGAAATAGTAATGGTATCTATTTTCGTCACTAATTTTGCCATGGTTGTGCCATTTTTATAAGGTGTTTGGATAAATGCCAAAAATAAGGTCTGTCGTAAACACAGGTTTAGGAGATCTTATAGGTTTTGTTCTACGATCTTTATCAGTTAACGTCACTTCTTGTGAATGTATGTAATAAAAAAATCAAAGGTCATAATTCACAAAGGTCATAAATCACACAGGTCATAAATCACAAAGGTCATAATTCATAAAGGTCATATTAACTGACTGCTATTATCTCATAGAACAAAATGTATAAGATCTCCTCAGCCTGTGCTAATCTTATTTTCGGTATTTATTCCAAAACCCACATTTTTCCCATTGGGATGGATGAACGAGCCAAAGGTAACTCATTTTTTTTGTTTTAATTCTACAAGCTGGCGAGATCTAAAGCTTTGTTTAGCTCAACGTGGAAATGATTGGTTGACGGTAAGTGGGGGCGGTACTTCCTGTATAAACACAAACTCCCTTCCTTGACTACTTCCTTCCAGCAGTGTGTATCAGGGAGATTCCTAGATGTGAGAAGTGTGCAGGAGGACCTGAGAGAAAGGAATGTGTAGTATTGATGTAAAAAGTTGTGTGTATAAACTGTAGGGGTACACATGGTGCTGGAGATCAGATGTGTCCAGTGAGAGAAAGACAGGTTGAGGTTACCAGGATCACAGTAGTGCAGAAGGTGTTGTATGCTGAGGCAGTGAAGAAAGTAGTAGAGGAAGATGGGTCCAGGGTGAGGGATCCTGAGAGGATCCCTGTGATTAGGCGGAGGTCAATAGAGAGTGATAGGAATAACATGCTTCAGTAAGTTTTGGCCAAGTTCATGGCCATGGTTGTCAACTGTTCCGCAGGAATAGAATGTAAATCACAGTGGATAGATGTTGCGGTGGCAGCTGTTGAGAAGTACTTGGGTGTACAATATTTTACTGCAGAGTTACAAGGTGTTTTGAAGGATAATATCCCATCCTCCCAGGCTTATGGCCTGGTGTTGAATCAGAGGGCCAAAGTAGTGGAATAATGATGAGGTTTTATTGGGTGTAGGGTTAGTTGGTTTTTCACAAAGTGTAATGAATTCATACTACAGAATAGTAGGCTGATACACAGCCAACACACTAGGTGGGGGCGTGCACCTATAGTCATTGTTTTGCGGATCGCCATAACACTAAAGAAGAAGAAGACCACTTCCTTCTCAACATCTCTGGATCTGGTCTGTAAAGCGGAAGAATTATAAATCAATCCAATTGTATTGGTCACATACTTGTGTTTAGCAGATGTTATAGCGGGTGTAGCGAAATGCTTGTAACACACTGACTACTTCGGAGGTTGCATTGCAGTAAATGCTGCATGGTTCGCAGCACGTATAGCTTGTAATTTGTCTGCTATTTTTTAGGCTACACTTACTGGGCCTCAGACAATTAAAACTATCTGGAATCTCGGAAGAGGACGTTGTTCCAACAGACTCTGGGGTAGAGGTAGACGATAACAGTATTTTTGGTGAATAGTGTGTTGGACGTTTTATTGACTTTAATAGATTACAATCTTATCCAGGGTCTTTCTGAAGTAAGATTAGGCTACATCAGACATATATTTGTCACAACGTAAGTCGAGTGTTGATATTTAAATTAACGTTTGTTCTGGTCTAGCTTTATCTGAACGCGGTAACAAAGAAAGTAACTAGTGCAGGCTAGCTACAGATTTACTGTCACGTTTTTTATTTGAAGAAACTTTGAAGAAAGAACGGCTTCAACGATGGATCGGGTAAGTTATGTCGACTTACTAACCGTTTTCCTAACATGTCTAGTTTAATCATCTTTGATCTTCCATATCCATTCGTTCCATTTGAACAGCTGGACAAAATGGTGGTAATAAACACGTGGGATATTTTGTCCTTCAGCAAAGTAGCCTACTAGCCTAAAACACACAGATTGACACAAGACAATGCACAACATGCAGGTCAAGTCAGAACCAGGGAGAAATAATGAGGGCAAAGCTACAACTTGCAGTAGCGGTGTGTAGGTAAAAATCACCAGGGAAGAAAGACAGACAAATAGCCATATTACTTACATGTTGTGATAATTGCGTTGTTATAACCTGTTAGTTCATATGCCTTGACACAGCGGAGACAAGAAGACAGTGGCAGAATACATTCAACCAGACCTTTGTTACATCATAAAACTAGAGAGCAACATCTGTCCTGTTAAGTTCACAAGAAATGTTGCATGTAACAGTTACATGACCTTCAGAATGGTCGAGCAAGTGAATGTTTTCTGACATTTCAGGAAACTAAACAACTATTGATTTAGAGTTACTGAAAAGTAAACTGGTGCTTCCTCCACTGTTAAAGCACCATTTCAACTTCAACATCATCTAATTTAGTGACAACTAAAAGATACCAAAAACCAGGGGTGCAACTTTCACTGGGATTGAGTGTATCTGCAGGAACAGTCACACCCATGGCCCTCACACTAGCTCCACTTCTAATATGTTAAGGAATCCCTAGTTATCTTTCCTTCCTCCCTAACTGTGCACTTGTTCACTTTCCTTCACTGATTTGAAAGGAAATGGCTGTTATAAAACATATGGTGGATTCTCCCACCATTCTTCCACCAATCCAATGATGTTTTTTTCTCTCTTTGGTACAATTGTCATAAGTATGTTGTAGATTTTCGTAACTGTAAGTACAACGATGTTCCTGTCATT
>NW_027039681.1:0-3428 GCF_034236695.1 Oncorhynchus nerka | reverse complement strand
TTTTATTTTTTATTTTACCTTTATTTAACTAGGCAAGTCAGTTAAGAACAAATTCTTATTTTCAATGACGGCCTAGGAACAGTGGGTTAACTGGGCGCTCAGGGGCAGAACAACAGATTTGTACCTTGTCAGCTCGGGGGTTTGAACTTGCAACCTTCCGGTTACTAGTCCAACGCTCTAACCACTAGGCTACCCTGCCGCCCCTATCATTTAATCAAACTGCTAAAAACTGAATTACGTAAGCAAAATTATCAAGTGTTGAGTTTACGTACAGTGTAAAAAAAAAAAAATGGAAATGATGTAGTGTACAATGTACTGCTGAAATACTTGGGTGGTAAATTACAGTTTATTCCACTCATTTCCTGAATGTTGACGGTTTTAAATGTGGATGCTGTTACAGTAATAAGACAAGTGGATCTTGAGCAATGTTACATGGGGCAGAAAGTGGATGTTGAGCAATGTTACATGGGGCAGAAAGTGGATCTTGAGCAATGTTACATGGGGCAGAAAGTGGATCTTGAGCAATGTTACATGGGGCAGAAAGTGGATCTTGAGCAATGTTACATGGGGCAGAAAGTGGATCTTGAGCAATGTTACATGGGGCAGAAAGTGGATCTTGAGCAATGTTACATGGGGCAGAAAGTGGATCTTGAGCAATGTTACATGGGGCAGAAAGTGGATCTTGAGCAATGTTACATGGGGCAGAAAGTGGATCTTGAGCAATGTTACATGGGGCAGAAATTGCACCAGGCAACACCCATACCTTTTTACTGTAGGCTTTGTGGGCGCAAACGGTACATATAGGGACAAACATAATACTGTAGAGTAAAGATGTACATCAGATCACAGGAGAAGAGAGAGAGACACATAGTCTACTAGACACATCGTTTACTAGCCCTAAAAAGGACAGACATACCAAAGAACACACCAGGCTAAACATAAGGGGCCCATGGGATAAGATGGCATGTATTATTTTTAGGACATGAAGATGCTGAAGGAATGTCAGAAGAGACACATAGTCTACGAGTCCTAATAAGGACAGACAGACATACCGAAGAACACACCAGGCTAAACATAAGGGGCCCATAGGATAAGATGGCATGTATTATTTTATGGACATGAAGAGGTCCTGCTACCATTATAACTTAACTGAAAGCAGATGTGGGCGTGAACAAGCAGGAAGCACAGATTAAAAGATAATGGTGGCAGATGGACTGAGAGAAGTAACTTAATTTGCATGTGGGATGGACTCAAATGTTGTATGTGTATAAATACAGAGCCAGAGCTTAGGGAAGGGAGTTGTTCCGCGGACCAGCTCGGCTTGTGATATTTTGTATTAAAAGCCTTTATTGAATTCACAAGTCCTTGTAAGTGTTATATTTTGAAAACGATTTTCCACGACAGCTTCTGCTACATGTGTCGTGGAGAATCGTTTCAAAATATAACACTTACAAGAACTTGTGAATTCAATATAGGCTTTTAATACAAATATATCAGAAGCCTAGATGGTCCGCGGAACACACACTTTCCCAGAGCACTGGCTCTGTATTTATACACACACAGTATATGAGTCCATTCCATATGTTAATGAAGTTACTTCCCTCAGGTCATCTGCCACCATTATCTTTCAGTCCAGACTTCCTGCTTGTTCATGCCCAATAACGCCTGTATCCGCTCTTGATTAGATTACACTGGTGGCAGGACCCTTTCGTGTCCTAAGAATGATATATGTACTATGTCTATAGTCCATCATTTGGTCATTTGGCTGACACCCTCCTTTGTGTGTCCCTCTGACCTCGGTATGTCCAGCTGTCCTATGCTCTCATGGCCTTACTTTGGTTTCCTGTCCTCTACAATTGACAATGCACTTTACCCTAAGCATTTATGCATTTTATGGCTTTGGCAATTATGTCTGTTATTTCTTGGTTTCCTGTTCCCTCCAGCCTGTGGCCATTCACTCATATCTGCTAATCTTTGGTTTCCTGTTTTTACCAGAATGGCAAATGCACTCTAAGTGTTTCCTAATGTACACCTGTCTTTGCTCAATAGTGTCATATCTGTCTTTATATGTAACAATAACTACAACACATAGTAACGGTTTTGACTTGAGGTTATTATTTATAGGGGGGTGCCAGGTAGGTTGTGCCTACCAGAGAAAACATTGGTTTCTCCTTTTGGTTTGGGAGAGAATGAGTCCCAGCTGGTCCGTCAAGTCTACACCAATACAAAGGACTTATGTAAAAGTCAGGATGGAAATAAACTTTTCATAAACCCTTAAAACATTGGAAAGAACTTCAAAAAACAACTATATTCTTTTGCGTGGGTTGTATTAGCAACACCAATGATTACACACACACACATATAATAATATCACAATGAGTTCTGGTTCCTCTAGAAATGTCCTGTACCTCGGGCCTAAAAAGAGTCCAGCCCGGTAAAGGAGTTCAGGGAACTCCCGTGACCTTAGTCACGCAATGTTTGTCCGTTCATTCAAGTGTAGCGTAAACCCAGTATTAATCATACAATCAATATAACAATTATTTTACCACAGAACTTTAAAGCGTATCAACTCTTACTAAGTCCTCAACTACAACCAACTACATAAATCATCACAGTATACCTCACATCAAAACAAATGAAATACCGTATACAAAAAGGTTGTAGTCAGTCGGTCAGTCAGACAATCCAATCAGCCAACAGATCTCCAGCGGAGAAAGGCCACGAAAAACGGAGAGGTGTAGTCCACGGACACAAAGAGTGGATCCGATCCTGGGTAAACTCTATTAAGCTACAAAACACACGTTTAACAGCAACAAAACAAACGGAATAGAGAAGCTTCGGAACTGAGGGTTGAACACATCCTCATTCACGTCTCCATCACAACCCCACTTTTGCGCAGCTGATGCTGGCTATTTAATTGGGAATTAAAGGGAAAGCACCCTATTGGAAGGAGAAGCACTGAGACGGTTCAGAAAAATTCAGGGCCGTCACAACATGCCACAATACCCCTATATCTGATGGTTTCTTCTATGTATTTACTGTATAAGGATACTGAAACTATGAGACTGACATTTTTCTCAACATGCTCCAAGTGGGATAACTAGCAGCAGTAGTTCTGGTGTTTAGGTTTTTCATCACTGGTTATTTGAACAACATGATTTAGCAGGTGTTACCATCTTTCACACGTTGGAAGGGGAGGCGACATCTACATCTTGAAAGAGGGGTGGAGCTTTTCGTTTCTGTTCTGCTCTTTGTTCTACCATCCAAGTTTTATACGTTTTTAAATTTTGTAAAAAATATTCCAATTCTATTTTGACAAATTTGCCAAAGTGAAATATACAAGACATTTGTGGAAAGTAGTGAACAGTTACACACTTCAGGAGAAAGGAGGTATTATAAGGATGCAGCCATCAATCAGAGATTTAGAC
>NW_027039680.1:77059-86718 GCF_034236695.1 Oncorhynchus nerka | reverse complement strand
TACCCCCCATGGAGGGCTATCATAGGGGGTTATTATATCCTTGTACCCCCCCTTGGAGGGCTATCATAGGGGGTTATTATATCCTTGTACCCCCATGGAGGGCTATCATAGGGGGTTATTATATCCCAGTACCCCCCCTTGGAGGGCTATCATAGGGGGTTATTATATCCTTGTACCCCCCTTGGAGGGCTATCATAGGGGGTTATTATTCCTTGTACCCCCCCTTGGAGGGCTATCATAGGGGGTTATTATATCCTTGTACCTCCCTTGGAGGGCTATCATAGGGGGTTATCATATCCTTGTACCCCCCTTGGAGGGCTATCATATGGGGTTATTATATCCTTGTACCCCCCTTGGAGGGCTATCATAGGGGGTTATTATTCCCTTCTACCCTCCCTTGGAGGGCTATCATAGGGGGTTATTCTATCCTTGTACCCCCCTTGGAGGGTTATCATAGGGGGTTATTATATCCTTGTACCCCCCTTGGAGGGCTATCATAAGGGGTTATTATATCCTTGTACCCCCCTTGGAGGGCTATCATAGGGGGTTATTATATCCTTGTACCCCCTTGGAGGGCTATCATAGGGGGTTATTATATCCTTGTACCCCCCTTGGAGGGCTTTCATAGGGGGTTATTATATCCTTGTACCCCCCTTGGAGGGCTATCATAGGGGGTTATTATATCCTTGTACCCCCCTTGGAGGGCTATCATAGGGGGGTATTTATCTCTGCGCCTCATTTTCCTATCCCCCCTCCTCTCTCTCTCTCCTCTTTCAATTCAATTAATCTCTCCTCTTTCTCTCTCCCCTCCTTCTCTCTCCCACTCTCTCCCTATCTCCCCTCCTTCTCTCTCTTCTTTCTCTCTCCCCTCATAACTCTGGAGGTGAATGGATGTCCCCTAGCTCTGCTCTGTTTTGGAGAAACACACACTCTGACTGCCTTCTCCTTCCTGGGGGAGATTTATTTCCCACCCCCTCTCTCTCCCTGTCTCTCTCCTCCCCTCCCCTCCCCCTCATGGCCACATAGAGAAAGGAGCTGTCCTGACTACCATGCTCTGCTCAAGGCACCCCACTCCATCCACCTCTCCCCCTCCCTCTCCTCCTCCCCGTCTGATGAGAAGAGCTACCATGCCGTGCTCTGGTCAAGGCTTTGGCCCCAGACTGACTGCCTGGGGAAATGGAGAAAGTGCCTGACATTATCACTGTGTGCTATTCTAAATATGCACAGCCTCTGTCTCTGTCTCTCTCTGTCTCTGTCCCTCTCTCTCTGTCTGTCTCCGTCTCACTCTATTGCTCTCTCTCTCTACCTCTCCCTCTCTCTCTCTCTCTCTCTTCTCCTCTCCTCTCCTCTCCTCTTCCTATCTCTGAACCAAGGTCCAGACACATGAAACAACTACTTGATACTGGTCCCAGAATCAAGGACACTTGGAAAAGCCACTAACAGTAGTGAGTCATTTAGCAGACTCTCTTATCCACAGCCACTAACAGTAGTGAGTCATTTAGCTCAATACTCTCATCCACACCCACTAACAGTAGAGAGTCATTTAGCAGACTCTCTTATCCACAGTCACTAACAGCAGTGAGTCATTTAGCAGACTCTCTTATCCATAGCCACTAACAGTAGTGAGTCATTTAGCATACTCTCTTATCCACAGCCACTAACAGTAGTGAGTCATTTAGCAGACTCTCTTATCCACAGCCACAAACTGTAGTGAGTCATTTAGCAGACCCTCTTATCCACAGCCACTAACAATAGTGAGTCATTTAGCAGACTCTCTTATCCACAGCCAATAACAGTAGTGAGTAATTTAGCAGACTCTCTTATCCACAGCCACTAACAGTAGTGAGTCATTTAGCATACTCTCTTATCCACAGCCACTAACAGTAGTGAGTCATTTAGCAGACTCTCTTATCCACAGCCACTAACAGTAGTGAGTCATTTAGCAGACTCTCTTATCCACAGCCACTAACAGTAGTGAGTCATTTAGCAGACTCTCGTATCCACAGCCACTAACAGTAGTGAGTCATTTAGCAGACTCTCTTATCCACAGCCACTAACAGTAGTGAGTAATTTAGCAGACTCTCTTATCCACAGCCACTAACAGTAGTGAGTCATTTAGCAGACCCTCTTATCCACAGCCACTAACAGTAGTGAGTCATTTAGCAGACTCTCTTATCCACAGCCACTAACAGTAGTGAGTCATTTAGCAGACTCTCTTATCCACAGCCACTAACAGTAGTGAGTCATTTAGCAGACTCTCTTATCCACAGCCACTAACAGTAGTGAGTCATTTAGCAGACCCTCTTATCCACAGCCACTAACAGTAGTGAGTCATTTAGCAGACCCTCTTATCCACAGCCACTAACAGTAGTGAGTCATTTAGCAGACTCTCTTATCCACAGTCACTAACAGTAGTGAGTCATTTAGCAGACTCTCTTATCCACAGCCACTAACAGTAGTGAGTCATTTAGCAGACTCTCTTATCCACAGTCACTAAGAGTAGTGAGTAATTTAGCAGACTCTCTTATCCACAGCCACTAACAGTAGTGAGTCATTTAGCTCACTACTCTTATCCACAGCCACTAACAGTAGTGAGTCATTTAGCAGACGCTCTTATCCACAGTCACTAAGAGTAGTGAGTCATTTAGCAGACCCTCTAATCCACAGCCACTAACAGTAGTGAGTCATTTAGCAGACGCTCTTATCCACAGCCACTAACAGTAGTGAGTCATTTAGCTCACTACTCTTATCCACAGCCACTAACAGTAGTGAGTCATTTAGCAGACTCTCTTATCCACAGCCACTAACAGTAGTGAGTAATTTAGCAGACTCTCTTATCCACAGCCACTAACAGTAGTGAGTCATTTAGCAGACCCTCTTATCCACAGCCACTAACAGTAGTGAGTCATTTAGCAGACTCTCTTATCCACAGCCACTAACAGTAGTGAGTCATTTAGCAGACTCTCTTATCCACAGCCACTAACAGTAGTGAGTCATTTAGCAGACTCTCGTATCCACAGCCACTAACAGTAGTGAGTCATTTAGCAGACTCTCTTATCCACAGCCACTAACAGTAGTGAGTCATTTAGCAGACTCTCTTATCCACAGCCACTAACAGTAGTGAGTCATTTAGCAGCCTCTCTTTTCCAGAGCGACTAACTGGTCCCCTGTACTGTACTGTGTGTTCTGTATTCATGTATTAAATAGGAACACTTCATTTAGATGGTCTGTAGTGCAGTGGTCGACAACGGGTCGATCGAGATTGAAAAGTCCTGCACTCCGGCTAAGCAAAGTGTTCCCATGAGACAAACTCCGCCTGCCCGGCACCCTGGGTAAGCAAAGTGTCCCCATGAGACAAACCCCGCCTGCCCGGCACCCTGGGTAAGCCAAGTGTTCCCATGAGACAAACCCCACCTGCCCGGCACCCTGGGTAAGCCAAGTGTTCCCATGAGACAAACCCCGCCTGCCCGGCACCCTGGGTAAGCCAAGTGTTCCCATGAGACAAACCCCGCCTGCCCGGCACCCTGGGTAAGCCAAGTGTCCCCATGAGACAAACCCCGCCTGCCCGGCACCCTGGGTAAGCAAAGTGTCCCCATGAGACAAACCCCGCCTGCCCGGCACCCTGGGTAAGCCAAGTGTTCCCATGAGACAAACCCCGCCTGCCCGGCACCCTGGGTAAGCCAAGTGTTCCCATGAGACAAACCCCGCCTGCCCGGCACCCTGGGTAAGCCAAGTGTTCCCATGAGACAAACCCCGCCTGCCCGGCACCCTGGGTAAGCCAAGTGAGACAAACCCCGCCTGCCCGGCACCCTGGGTAAGCCAAGTGTTCCCATGAGACAAACCCCGCCTGCCCGGCACCCTGGGTAAGCCAAGTGTCTCCATGAGACAAACCCCGCCTGCCCGGCACCCTGGGTAAGCAAAGTGTCCCCATGAGACAAACTCCGCCTGCCCGGCACCCTGGGTAAGCAAAGTGTCCCCATGAGACAAACTCCGCCTACCCGGCACCCTGGGTAAGCAAAGTGTCCCCATGAGACAAACCCCGCCTGCCCGGCACCCTGGGTAAGCCAAGTGTTCCCATGAGACAAACCCCGCCTGCCCGGCACCCTGGGTAAGCCAAGTGTTCCCATGAGACAAACCCCGCCTGCCCGGCACCCTGGGTAAGCCAAGTGTTCCCATGAGACAAACCCCGCATGCCCGGCACCCTGGGTAAGCCAAGTGTTCCCATGAGACAAACCCCGCCTGCCCGGCACCCTGGGTAAGCCAAGTGTTCCCATGAGACAAACCCCGCCTGCCCGGCACCCTGGGTAAGCCAAGTGTTCCCATGAGACAAACCCCGCCTGCCCGGCACCCTGGGTAAGCCAAGTGTTCCCATGAGACAAAACCCGCCTGCCCGGCACCCTGGGTAAGCCAAGTGTTCCCATGAGACAAACCCCGCCTGCCCGACAACCTGGGTAAGCCAAGTGTTCCCATGAGACAAACCCCGCCTGCCCGGCACCCTGGGTAAGCCAAGTGTTCCCATGAGACAAACTCCGCCTGTAATCTGTGATTACATCGAGTGCACCCTACTGCGCTGACCAATCGGATAGCTCAAATCACCGTGGCGACAGAGCTTCCATGACCCTGGCCACAGCCAGGTTTAATAGGCTAGTAGCCTACATCAGATGTAGTGACTTTTAAAACCACAGAGAGACTGTCAACGAATACAGCAAAGAGCTGCTGGTTATACGAGTTCATGTTGAAGTTTTTATTCAGCTCTGTCGCTGTTTTTATTCAACACTATTACAAAACACGCCTCTCGTCACTTCGGCTCGGGCTGCAGCTGTAATGAATGAGTTGCCAGGTAACGACAGCCCTGCGGTTTGTTATTATTAGCAGCTCGTCGTGTCCATGTTAATATGAAGGAATATTTCACTTTCTCTGGTCATAGGAACAACATGAATTGGTGCATGAGGCAGGTGCATGAGGCAGGTGCATGAGGCAGGTGCATGAGGCAGGTGCGGTGCGACTGGCGTTTGGCCATCAGGTGGATGACGGTGTGTCCCCTCTCTCTGGTCAGTCTCACCGGAGGACAGGAAGGAGAGAGCAGGGACCGTGAGAGGCAGACCCTCTCTCTGGTCAGTCTCACCGGAGGACAGGAAGGAGAGAGCAGGGACCGTGAGAGGCAGACCCTCTCTCTGGTCAGTCTCACCGGAGGACAGGAAGGAGAGAGCAGGGACTGTGAGAGGCAGACCCTCTCTCTAGTCAGTCTCACCGGAGGACAGGAAGGAGAGAGCAGGGACAGGAAGGAGAGGACAGGAAGGAGAGAGCAGGGACAGGAAGGAGAGGACAGGAAGGAGAGAGCAGGGACCGTGAGAGGCAGACCCTCTCTCTGGTCAGTCTCACCGGAGGACAGGAAGGAGAGAGCAGGGACAGGAAGGAGAGAGCAGGGACAGGAAGGAGAGAGCAGGGACAGGAAGGAGAGAGCAGGGACAGGAAGGAGAGAGCAGGGACCGTGAGAGGCAGACCCTCTCTCTGGTCAGTCTCACCGGAGGACAGGAAGGAGAGAGCAGGGACAGGAAGGAGAGAGCAGGGACAGGAAGGAGAGAGCAGGGACAGGAAGGAGAGAGCAGGGACAGGAAGGAGAGAGCAGGGACAGGAAGGAGAGAGCAGTCTCTCTGAGAGGGGGTTGGGAAAAATAGTTTTGAACCGTCTTCCAACTCGGCATCTTTCTAGAGCTCCGACTTTTCGACCTGAAGATCCCTGACGTTGTGATTTGACCTCGTTGACCATCAGATGCAGATACCATCAGTCCAGTATACCATCAGATGCAGATACCATCAGTCCAGATACCATCAGATGCAGATACCATCAGTCCAGATACCATCAGTTGCAGATACCATCAGTCCAGTATACCATCAGATGCAGATACCATCAGATGCAGATACCATCAGTCCAGTATACCATCAGATGCAGATACCATCAGTCCAGATACCATCAGATGCAGATACCATCAGTCCAGTATACCATCAGTCCAGTATACCATCAGATGCAGATACCATCAGATGCAGATACCATCAGTCCAGTATACCATCAGATGCAGATACCATCAGTCCAGTATACCATCAGATGCAGATACCATCAGTCCAGTATACCATCAGATGCAGATACCATCAGTCCAGATACCATCAGATGCAGATACCATCAGTCCAGATACCATCAGTCCAGTATACCATCAGATGCAGATACCATCAGTCCAGTATACCATCAGATGCAGATACCATCAGTCCAGTATACCATCAGATGCAGATACCATCAGATGTAGATACCATCAGTCCAGTATACCATCAGTCCAGTATACCATCAGATGCAGATACCATCAGATGCAGATACCATCAGTCCAGTATACCATCAGATGCAGATACCATCAGTCCAGTATATCATCAGATGCAGATACCATCAGTCCAGATACCATCAGATGCAGATACCATCAGTCCAGTATACCATCAGATGCAGATACCATCAGTCCAGTATACCATCAGATGCAGATACCATCAGTCCAGATACCATCAGATGCAGATACCATCAGTCCAGTATACCATCAGATGCAGATACCATCAGTCCAGTATATCATCAGATGCAGATACCATCAGTCCAGATACCATCAGATGCAGATACCATCAGTCCAGTTGGTTTAGCTCCACAGCGCTAAACCAACTGATCTATTTTAGGCAGCAGGTAGCCTAGTGGTTAGAGGGGCGGCAGGTAGTCTAGTGGTTAGAGGCAGGTAGCCTAGTGGTTAGAGGGGCGGCAGGTAGTCTAGTGGTTAGAGGCAGGTAGCCTAGAGGTTAGAGGTGAGGCAGGTAGTCTAGTGGTTAGAGGCAGGTAGTCTAGTGGTTAGAGGCAGGTAGCCTAGTGGTTAGAGGGGCGGCAGGTAGTCTAGTGGTTAGAGGCAGGTAGCCTAGTGGTTAGAGGGGCGGCAGGTAGTCTAGTGGTTAGAGGCAGGTAGCCTAGAGGTTAGAGGTGAGGCAGGTAGTCTAGTGGTTAGAGGCAGGTAGCCTAGTGGTTAGGGGGGCGGCAGGTAGCCTAGTGGTTAGAGGGGCGGCAGGTAGCCTAGTGGTTAGAGGGGCGGCAGGTAGCCTAGTGGTTAGAGGGGCGGCAGGTAGCCTAGTGTTTAGAGGCAGGTAGCCTGGTGGTTAGAGCGTTGGACTAGTAATCGGAAGGTTGCAAGATCGAATCCCCGAGCTGATAAGGTCAAATCTGTCGTTCTGCCCCTGAACAGGCAGTTAACCCACTGTTCCTAGGCTGTCATTGTGAATAAGGATTTGTTCTTAACTGACTTGCCTAGTTAAATAAAGGTTAAGTAAAATAACATTGTTATCAAAGCTGGAGTTTTTAAATATAATATGGTCTGATTAACAATATTGTCAGGCCAATCATATAGCCAACATGCTGTGATATGTATTAGGCCAACTGCCTCATTCCTACACAACTGTTTGTTTGAGGTTAATGTAAAAAAGAGCAGAGCAGGAGATCCCAGCTTGTTTGTTGACAGTGAAAGTGATCTTGACTCAATGGTGACCACTGATGTAGAGCATCTACTGTTGGACGACCTACAGACTATCAGACTATCAGACTCTAACCCTACAGACTATCAGACTCTAACCCTACAGACTATCAGACTCTAACCCTACAGACTCTAACCCTACAGACTATCAGACTCTAACCCTACAGACTATCAGACTCTAACCCTACAGACTATCAGACTCTAACCCTACAGACTATCAGACTCTAACCCTACAGACTATCAGACTCTAACCCTACAGACTATCAGACTCTAACCCTTCAGACTATCAGACTCTAACCCTACAGACTATCAGACTCTAACCCTACAGACTATCAGGCTCTAACCCTACAGACTATCAGACTCTAACCCTACAGACTCTAACCCTACAGACTCTAACCCTACAGACTATCAGACTCTAACCCTACAGACTATCAGACTCTAACCCTACAGACTATTAGACTCTAACCCTACAGACTCTAACCCTACAGACTATCAGACTCTAATCCTACAGACTATCAGACTATCAGACTCTAACCCTACAGACTATCAGACTATCAGACTCTAACCCTACAGACTATCAGACTATCAGACTCTAACCCTACAGACTATCAGACTCTAACCCTACAGACTATCAGACTATCAGACTCTAACCCTACAGACTATCAGACTCTAACCCTACAGACTATCAGACTCTAACCCTACAGACTCTAACCCTACAGACTATCAGACTCTAACCCTACAGACTATCAGACTCTAACCCTACAGACTATCAGACTCTAACCCTACAGACTATCAGACTCTAACCCTACAGACTATCAGACTCTAACCCTACAGACTATCAGACTATCAGACTATCAGACTATCAGACTCTAACCCTACAGACTATCAGACTCTAACCCTACAGACTATCAGACTCTAACCCTACAGACTATCAGACTCTAACCCTACAGACTATCAGACTCTAACCCTACAGACTATCAGACTCTAACCCTACAGACTCTAACCCTACAGACTATCAGACTCTAACCCTACAGACTATCAGACTCTAACCCTACAGACTATCAGACTCTAACCCTACAGACTCTAACCCTACAGACTCTAACCCTACAGACTATCAGACTCTAACCCTACAGACTCTAACCCTACAGACTCTAACCCTACAGACTATCAGACTCTAACCCTACAGACTATCAGACTCTAACCCTACAGACTATCAGACTCTAACCCTACAGACTCTAACCCTACAGACTATCAGACTCTAACCCTACAGACTATCAGACTCTAACCCTACAGACTATCAGACTCTAACCCTACAGACTATCAGACTCTAACCCTACAGACTATCAGACTCTAACCCTACAGACTACTCCTGATCCTAAACCTGCCCTGACCCTTATTCTAACCTTAACCCTCCTGATCCTAAACCTGACCTGACCCTTATTCTAACCCCAACCTTAACCCTCCTGATCCTAAACCTGCCCTGTACTCCCTGTTCACCCACGACTGCGTGGCCATGCACGCCTCCAACTCAATCATCAAGTTTGCGGATGACACAACAGTGGTAGGCTTGATTACCAACAACGACGAGACGGCCTACAGGGAGGAGGTGAGGGCCCTCGGAGTGTGGTGTCAGGAAAATAACCTCACACTCAACGTCAACAAAACTAAGGAGATGATTGTGGACTTCAGGAAACAGCAGAGGGAACACCCCCCTATCCACATCGATGGATCAGTAGTGGAGAGGGTAGCAAGTTTTAAGTTCCTCGGCATACACATCACAGACAAACTGAATTGGTCCACTCACACTGACAGCGTCGTGAAGAAGGCGCAGCAGCGCCTCTTCAACCTCAGGAGGCTGAAGAAATTCGGCTTGTCACCAAAAGCACTCACAAACTTCTACAGATGCACAATCGAGAGCATCCTGGCGGGCTGTATCACCGCCTGGTACGGCAACTGCTCCGCCCTCAACCGTAAGGCTCTCCAGAGAGTAGTGAGGTCTGCACAACGCATCACCGGGGCAAACTACCTGCCCTCCAGGACACCTACACCACCCGATGTTACAGGAAGGCCATAAAGATCATCAAGGACATCAACCACCGAACCACTGCCTGTTCAC
>NW_027039680.1:59559-72059 GCF_034236695.1 Oncorhynchus nerka | reverse complement strand
ATCCTTCAGACACAGAGACAGAGGAGCCATCCTTCAGACACAGAGACGTAGGAGCCATCCTTCAGACACAGAGACATAGGAGCCATCCTTCAGACACAGAGACGTAGGAGCCATCCTTCAGACACAGAGACGTAGGAGCCATCCTTCAGACACAGAGACATAAGAGCCATCCTTCAGACACAGAGACAGAGGAGCCATCCTTCAGACACAGAGACATAGGAGCCATCCTTCAGACACAGAGACAGAGGAGCCATCCTTCAGACACAGAGACGTAGGAGCCATCCTTCAGACACAGAGACAGAGGAGCCATCCTTCAGACACAGACACAGAGACATAGGAGCCATCCTTCAGACAAAGAGACATAGGAGCCATCCTTCAGTCACAGAGACATAGGAGCCATCCTTCAGACACAGAGACAGATACATAGGAGCCATCCTTCAGACAAAGAGACATAGGAGCCATCCTTCAGTCACAGAGACATAGGAGCCATCCTTCAGACACAGAGACAGAGACATAGGAGCCATCCTTCAGACACAGAGACATAGGAGCCATCCTTCAGACACAGAGACATAGGAGCCATCCTTCAGACACAGAGACATAGGAGCCATCCTTCAGACACAGAGACAGAGGAGCCATCCTTCAGACACAGAGACGTAGAAGCCATCCTTCAGACACAGAGACAGAGGAGCCATCCTTCAGACACAGAGACATAAGAGCCATCCTTCAGACACAGAGACATAGGAGCCATCCTTCAGACACAGAGACGTAGGAGCCATCCTTCAGACACAGAGACAGAGGAGCCATCCTTCAGACACAGAGACGTAGGAGCCATCCTTCAGACACAGAGACATAGGAGCCATCCTTCAGACACAGAGACATAGGAGCCATCCTTCAGACACAGAGACGTAGGAGCCATCCTTCAGACACAGAGACAGAGGAGCCATCCTTCAGACACAGAGACATAGGAGCCATCCTTCAGACACAGAGACGTAGGAGCCATCCTTCAGACACAGAGACAGAGGAGCCATCCTTCAGACACAGAGACAGAGGAGCCATCCTTCAGACACAGAGACAGAGGAGCCATCCTTCAGACACAGAGACAGAGGAGCCATCCTTCAGACACAGAGACATAAGAGCCATCCTTCAGACACAGAGACGTAGGAGCCATCCTTCAGACACAGAGACATAGGAGCCATCCTTCAGACACAGAGACAGAGGAGCCATCCTTCAGACACAGAGACAGAGGAGCCATTCTTCAGACACAGAGACAGAGACGGAGGAGCCATCCTTCAGACACAGAGACGGAGGAGCCATCCTTCAGACACAGAGACAGAGAGAGAGAGACAGAGAGAGAGAGAGAGAGAGAGAGAGAGAGAGAGAGAGAGAGAGAGAGAGAGAGAGAGAGAGAGAGAGAGAGAGAGAGAGAGAGAGAGAGAGAGAGAGAGAGAGAGAGAGAGAGAGAGAGAGTGAGACAGAGTGAGACAGAGAGAGAGAGAGATGTCTACTGTTTGCTGATTATCTGGTGCTGCTGTCCCTGACCAAGGAGGGCCTACAGCAGCACTTAGATCTTCTGCACAGATTCTGCCAGACCTGGGCCCTGACAGACCTGGGTCCTGACAGTAATCTCAGTAAAAATAATGGTGTTCCAAAAAAGGCCCAGTTGCCAGAACCACAACTACAAATACCATCTAGACACAAAAAACTATACATACCTCGAACCTAAATATCAGCTCCACAGGAAACTATACATACCTCGACCTAACTATCAGCTCCACAGGAAACTATACATACCTCGACCTAACTATCAGCTCCACAGGAAACTATACATACCTCGACCTAACTATCAGCTCCACAGGAAACTATACATACCTCGACCTAACTATCAGCTCCACAGGAAACTATCGACTAACTATCAGCTCCACAGGACCTAACTATCAGCTCCACAGGAAACTATACATACCTCGACCCTAACTATCAGCTCCACAGGAAACTTCCACAAAGCTGTGAACCATCTGAGAGACAAGGCAAGAAGGGCAAGAAGGGCCTTCCAGGCCATCAAAAGGAACATCACATTTGACATACCAATTAGGATCTGTACCCCTCCCCCATGGGACCAGAGCCCTATGGAACCAGAACCCTATGGAATCAGAACCCTATGGAATCAGAACTCAATGGAACCAGAACCCTATGGAATCAGAACTCTGCCACCAGAGACTCTGGGTTCGAGCTCAGGCTCTGTTGCAGCCGGCCGCGTGGCGGGCCGGGCGCTGTGCACGCTGACCAGGTCACCAGGTGCACGGTGTTTCCTACGACACATTGGTGCGGTTGGATGCGCGCTGTGTTAAGAAGCAGTGCGGCTTGGTTGGGTTATGTTTCGGAGGACGCATGGCTTTCGACCTTCGTCTCTCCCGAGTCCGTAAGGGAGTTGTAGCGATGAGACTAGATAGTAACTACTGACAATTAGATACCACGAAATTAGGGAGAAAAAAGGAGTTAAAAATAAATAGATAATAAAATAAAATAAAGAAACACTTGAATCAGTTATAGAGCCCATTGCCCTTTATGGTAGTGAGGTCTGGGGTCCTGCTCACCAACCAAGACTTCACAAAATGGGACAAACACCAAATTGAGACTCTTCTGAAAAAATATCCTCCTTGTACAACGTAAAACACCAAATAATGCCTGCAGAGCAGAATTAGGCCGATACCCGCTAATTATCCAAATTCTGCAACCACCTAAAAGGAACAGATTCCCAAACCAAAAATCACCTACAGAGAGATGAACCTGGAGAAGAGTCCCTTAAGCAAGCTGGTCCTGGGGCTCTGTTCACAAACACAAACAGACCCTACAGAGCCCCAGGACAGCAACCCAATTAGACCCAACCAAATCATGAGAAAACAAAAACATAATTACTTGAAATATTGACCACTGTGACTGACCCAAACTTAAGGAAAGCTTTGACTATGTACAGACTCAATGAGCATAGCCTTGCTATTGAGAAAGGCCGCCGTAGGCAGACATGGCTCTCAAGAGAAGACAGGCTATGTGCTCACTGCCCACAAAATGAGGTGGAAACTGAGCTGCACTTCCTAACCTCCTGCCAAATGTAGGACCATATTAGAGACACATATTTCCCTCAGATTACACAGATCCACAAAGATTTGAAAACAAACCCAATTTTGAATAACTCCCATATCTACTGGATGAAATTCAACAGTGTGCATCACAGCAGCAAGATGTGACCTGTTGCCACAAGAAAAGGTCAACCAGTGAAGAACAAACACCATTGTAAATACAACCCATATTTATGTTTATTTATTTTCCCTTTTGTACTTGTGTGCTTTAACTATTTGCACATCGTTACAACACTGTATATAGACATAATATAACATTTGAAATATCTTTATTCTTTTGGAACTTCTGTGAGTGTAATGTTTGGCCAGAGCCCTATGGGAACAGAACTCTATGGGACCAGAACTCTATGGGACCAGATCTCTATGGGACCAGAGCCCTATGGGACCAGAACTCTATGGGACCAGAGCCCTATGGGACCAGAACTCTATGGGACCAGAGCCCTATGGGACCAGAACTCTATGGGACCAGAGCCCTATGGGACCAGAACTCTATGGGACCAGAGCCCTATGGGACCAGAGCCCTATGGGACCAGAACTCTATGGGAACAGATCCCTATGGGACCAGAGCTCTATGGGACCAAAGCCCTATGGGACCAGAGCCCTATGGGACCAGAGCTCTATGGGACCAAAGCCCTATGGGACCAGAGCCCTATGGAACCAGAACCCTATGGAACCAGAACCCTATGGGACCAGAACCCTATGGGACCAGAACCCTATGGGACCAGAACCCTATGGGACCAGAACAAGAGAGACAGAGAGAGAGAAAGAGAGAAAGAGAGAAAGAGAGAGAGAAAGAGAGAGAAAGAAAGAAAGAAAGAAAGAAAGAAAGAAAGAATGAAAGAAAGAAAGAGAAAGAGAGAAAAAGCGATAGAAAGAGAGAGAGAACGAGAGAGACAGAGAGGGAGAGAGAGAGAGAGAGAGAGAGAGAAATATAAAGAGAGAGAAAGAGAAAGAAAGGTAAAATGGAGTCCAAACAGTCCAATAATTGGTCATGTGAGAGGTTAAAGGTGAGAGGCTAAGGGCAGACAGACATGAGAGACCACACAACGTTCTCCATGATCTTTAAAGTTCACTCCCCTTCCCTGTTCCACAACAGCCAGCAGGAGATATGACCGATCGCGCACCGCCAAACAATTGGTGCATATTTGGAAAGGCAAGGAAAAGGTTTCTCTGGGCCTAAAACCCTGGCTGGAACCAGAGAGGGGAGCCAAACTAAATGACACAACAATCTTGTGACTGTCAAACCTTGGAACCACGCCAGAGGCAGCAAACAACAACAAGCTCTGTCTCAAACAGCAGCAAGCAGCAGCAAGCAGCAAGCAGCACTCATTGGCTTCAGGCTGAGAGAGGGGGAGGTATGGAGGGAGGAGAGGGAGAGGTATGGAGGGAGGAGAGGGAGAGGTATGGAGGGAGGAGAGGGAGAGGTATGGAGGGAGGAGAGGGAGAGGTATGGAGGGAGGAGAGGGAGAGGTATGGAGGGAGGAGAGGGGAGGTATGGAGGGAGGAGAGGGGAGGTATGGAGGGAGGAGAGGGAGAGGTATGGAGGGAGGAGAGGGAGAGGTATGGAGGGAGGAGAGGGAGAGGTATGGAGGGAGGAGAGGGAGAGGTATGGAGGGAGGAGAGGGGGAGGTATGGAGGGAGGTATGGAGGAGAGGGGGAGGTATGGAGGGAGGAGAGGGGAGAGGAGTGAGTGGGAGAGCAGTGAGAGAAGGGAGGTAAGAGGGGAGGTATGGAGGGAGGAGAGGGGAGAGTGAGTGAGTGGGAGAGCAGTGAGAGAAGGGAGGTAAGAGGGGGGAGGTATGGATGGAGGAGAGGGAGAGGTATGGAGGGAGGAGAGGGAGAGGTATGGAGGGAGGAGAGGGAGAGGTATGGAGGGAGGAGAGGGGGAGGTATGGAGGGAGGAGAGGGGGAGGTATGGAGGGAGGAGAGGGAGAGGTATGGAGGGAGGAGAGGGAGAGGTATGGAGGGAGGAGAGGGGGAGGTATGGAGGGAGGAGAGGGAGAGGTATGGAGGGAGGGAGAGGGAGAGGTATGGAGGGAGGAGAGGGAGAGTATGGGAGGAGAGGGAGAGGTATGGAGGGAGGAGAGGGGGAGGTATGGAGGGAGGAGAGGGGGAGGTATGGAGGGAGGAGAGGGGAGAGTGAGTGAGTGGGAGAGCAGTGAGAGAAGGGAGGTAAGAGGGGGAGGTATGGAGGGAGGAGAGGGAGAGGTATGGAGGGAGGAGAGGGAGAGGTATGGAGGGAGGAGAGGGGGAGGTATGGAGGGAGGAGAGGGAGAGGTATGGAGGGAGGAGAGGGGGAGGTATGGAGGGAGGAGAGGGAGAGGTATGGAGGGAGGAGAGGAGAGGTATGGAGGGAGGAGAGGGAGAGGTATGGAGGGAGGAGAGGGAGAGGTATGGAGGGAGGAGAGGGGGAGGTATGGAGGGAGGAGAGGGGGAGGTATGGAGGGAGGAGGGGGAGAGTGAGTGAGTGGGAGAGCAGTGAGAGAAGGGAGGTAAGAGGGGGAGGTATAGAGGGAGGAGAGGGAGAGGTATGGAGGGAGGAGAGGGAGAGGTATGGAGGGAGGAGAGGGAGAGGTATGGAGGGAGGAGAGGGAGAGGTATGGAGGGAGGAGAGGGGGAGGTATGGAGGGAGGAGAGGGAGAGGTATGGAGGGAGGAGAGGGGGAGGTATGGAGGGAGGAGAGGGGGAGGTATGGAGGGAGGAGAGGGAGAGGTATGGAGGGAGGAGAGGGGGAGGTATGGAGGGAGGAGAGGGGAGGTATGGAGGGAGGAGAGGGAGAGGTATGGAGGGAGGAGAGGGAGAGGTATGGAGGGAGGAGAGGGAGAGGTATGGAGGGAGGAGAGGGAGAGGTATGGAGGGAGGAGAGGGGGAGGTATGGAGGGAGGAGAGGGGGAGGTATGGAGGGAGAAGAGGGGGAGGTATGGAGGGAGGAGAGGGGAGAGTGAGTGAGTGGGAGAGCAGTGAGAGAAGGGAGGTAAGAGGGGAGGTATGGAGGGAGGAGAGGGGAGAGTGAGTGAGTGGGAGAGCAGTGAGAGAAGGGAGGTAAGACGGGGAGGTATGGAGGGAGGAGAGGGAGAGGTATGGAGGGAGGAGAGAGAGAGTGAGTGGGAGAGCAGTGAGAGAAGGGAGGTAAGAGGGGGAGGTATGGAGGGAGGAGAGGGGAGAGTGAGTGAGTGGGAGAGCAGTGAGAGAAGGGAGGTAAGAGGGGGAGGTATGGATGGAGGAGAGGGAGAGTGAGTGGGAGAGCAGTGAGAGAAGGGAGGTAAGAGGGGGTTAGGAAAAGGAGAAAGTGGAAGACAGAGAGAGTATGGAAGAGCGAGTGAGGAGGGAGAGAGAGAGAGAGAGAGAGAGAGAGAGAGAGAGAGAGAGAGAGAGAGAGAGAACACTGAGCAGTATGGGTAGGTGATAGAGGACACAGGCCTCATGTGTTGGGTCAGCTCAGCAGTGGAGCTGCTCTCCCTCCCCCATTCCCTCCCTCCCTCTCCTCCTCCCAGCAGGAAAACCTCCTACCATTCTCTACATTCCTCACACATTCCATCTCCGGTTTCACCTTGTGGTCCCTTTCTCCCCCTCGCTCTCTCCTCCCTTCCCCGACTCTCTCCTCCTTTCCCCCGCTCTCTCTTCCCCTCCCCCAGCCCCTCACCCCTCCCCAGCCTTTCTCCCCTCCCCCAGCCTCTCTCCCCTCCCCCAGCCTCTCCCCCACTCCCCCAGCCTCACTCCCCTCCCCCAGCCTCTCTCCCCCAGCCCTCTCCCCCTCCCCCAGCCTCTCTCCCTCTCCCCAGCCTCTCTCCCCCTCCCCCAGCCTCTCTCCAGCCCCTCTCCCCTCCCCCAGCCTCTCTCCCCCTCCCCCAGCCTCTCTCCCCTCCCCCAGCCTCTCCCCCACTCCCCCAGCCCCTCTCCCCTCCCCCAGCCTCTCTTCCCCTCCCCAGCCTCTCTCCCCTCCCCCAGCCTCTCCCCCTCCCCCAGCCTCTCTCCCCTCTCCCCCTCCCCCAGCCTCTCTCCATCCCTTTGCTCTTATCCTTGTCTCCTCTCTTCTCCCCATCCCACCTGTATCCTATCACCCCTTGTCTCCTCTCTTCTCCCCCATCCCACCTGTATCCTATCACCCCTTGTCTCCTCTCTTCTCCCCCATCCCACCTGTATCCTATCACCCCTTGTCTCCTCTCTTCTCCCCCATCCCACCTATATCCTATCACCCCTTGTCTCCTCTCTTCTCCCCATCCCACCTGTATCCTATCACCCCTTGTCTCCTCTCTTCTCCCCCATCCCACCTTTATCCTATCACCCCTTGTCTCCTCTCTTATCCCCCATCCCACCTGTATCCTATCACCCCTTGTCTCCTCTCTTCTCCCCCATCCCACCTGTATCCTATCACCCCTTGTCTCCTCTCCTCTCCTCCATCCCACCTGTATCCTATCACCCCTTGTCTCCTCTCTTCTCCCCCATCCCACCTGTATCCTATCACCCCTTGTCTCCTCTCTTCTCTCATTCATCCTTCGCCCTTTTCGGAAATAAAAATCTGTGTAGAACAACTTTTTAATGACTTCAGTCTTTTGCTGTGATTTTCCAAAAACATTTCCCAAAATACGACAACAAAGATGGCAACAATGAAAAGGTTTGGAAACACTGGCGGCTGAGGTTGAGCTGTCAGCTGGGTTTCCTGTCAACGTTGGAGAGACTCTGGAACAGATACCTTATAAATAACTTCCCATCTCTACAACAGGGCTAATGATTAACAACAGCAGCGTACACATCGTCCACCATACTCACACCATTTACCAACTGAATAAAGAGAGAGAGAGGGAGAGAGAGACAGAGACAGAGAGAGAGAGAGAGAGACAGAGACAGAGAGAGAGAGAGACAGAGAGAGAGAGAGAGAGAGAGAGAGAGACAGAGAGAGAGAGACAGAGAGAGAGAGAGAGAGAGAGAGAGAGAGACAGAGAGAGAGAGAGGGAGAGAGAAAGAGACACAGAGAGAGAGAGAGAGAGAGAGAGAGAGAGAGAGGCAGACTCAGTAGAGAGAGAGAGACAGAGAGAGAGAGAGAGAGAGAGAGAGAGAGAGAGAGAGAGAGAGAGAGAGGGGAGGCAGACTCAGTAGAGAGAGAGAGAGAGAGAGGGGCAGACTCAGTAGAGAGAGAGACTCAGTAGAGAGACAGACTCAGTAGAGAGAGAGAGAGAGAGAGAGAGGCAGACTCAGTAGAGAGAGAGAGAGAGGCAGACTGTAGAGAGAGAGACTCAGTAGAGAGGTAGACTCAGTAGAGAGAGAGACTCAGTAGAGAGAGACTCAGTAGAGAGAGAGAGACTCAGTAGAGAGACAGACTCAGTAGAGAGACAGACTCAGTAGAGAGAGAGACTCAGTAGAGAGACAGACTCAGTAGAGAGGTAGACTCAGTAGAGAGACAGACTCAGTAGAGAGACAGACTCAGTAGAGACAGACTCAGTAGAGACAGACTCAGTAGAGACAGAATCAGTAGAGAGACAGACTCAGTAGAGAGACAGACTCAGTAGAGAGGTAGACTCAGTAGAGAGACAGACTCAGTAGAGAGACAGACTCAGTAGAGAGACAGACTCAGTAGAGACAGACTCAGTAGAGACAGAATCAGTAGAGAGACAGACTCAGTAGAGAGACAGACTCAGTAGAGAGACAGACTCAGTAGAGAGACAGACTCAGTAGAGAGGTAGACTCAGTAGAGAGGTAGACTCAGTAGAGAGACAGACTCAGTAGAGAGACAGACTCAGTAGAGAGGTAGACTCAGTAGAGAGACAGACTCAGTAGAGAGACAGACTCAGTAGAGAGACAGACTCAGTAGAGAGAGAGACTCAGTAGAGAGACAGTCTCAGTAGAGAGACAGACTCAGTAGAGAGACAGACTCAGTAGAGAGGTAGACTCAGTAGAGAGGTAGACTCAGAAGAGAGGTAGACTCAGTAGAGAGAGAGACTCAGTAGAGAGACAGACTCAGTAGAGAGACAGTCTCAGTAGAGAGACAGACTCAGTAGAGAGACAGACTCAGTAGAGAGACAGACTCAGTAGAGAGGGAGACTCAGTAGAGAGGTAGACTCAGTAGAGAGACAGACTCAGTAGAGAGGCAGAATCAGTAGAGAGACAGACTCAGTAGAGAGGTAGACTCAGTAGAGAGACAGAATCAGTAGAGAGACAGACTCAGTAGAGAGGTAGACTCAGTAGAGAGACAGACTCAGTAGAGAGACAGACTCAGTAGAGGTAGACTCAGTAGAGAGACAGACTCAGTAGAGAGGTAGACTCAGTAGAGAGACAGACTCAGTAGAGAGGTAGACTCAGTAGAGAGACATACTCAGTAGAGAGGTAGACTCAGTAGAGAGACAGACTCAGTAGAGAGACAGACTCAGTAGAGAGGTAGACTCAGTAGAGAGACAGACTCAGTAGAGAGGTAGACTCAGAAGAGAGGTCCAGACCCCACTATCCCTGAGTCATCCCTAATGGAACATCTACCTAACTCAACATCATCCAGACACCACTATCCCTGAGTCATCCCTAATGGAACATCTACCTAACTCAACATCATCCAGACACCACTATCCCTGAGTCAACTCTCCTTCCGTGGCCTCCAATTGCTCTTAAATACAAGTAAAACTAAATGCATGCTCTTCAACCGATCGCTACCTGCACCTGCCCGCCTGTCCAACATCACTACTCTGGAAGGCTCTGACTTAGAATACGTGGACAACTACAAATACTTAGGTGTCTGGTTAGACTGTAAACTCTCCTTCCAGACCCATATCAAACATCTCCAATCCAAAGTTAAATCTAGAATTGGCTTCCTATTTCGCAACAAAGCATCCTTCACTCATGCTGCCAAACATACCCTCGTAAAACTGACCATCCTACCAATCCTCGACTTTGGCGATGTCATTTACAAAATAGCCTCCAATACCCTACTCAACAATTTGGATGCAGTCTATCATAGTGCAATCCGTTTTGTCACCAAAGCCCCATATACTACCCACCACCTCGACCTGTACGCTCTCGTTGGCTGGCCCTCGCTTCATACTCGTCGCCAAACCCACTGGCTCCATGTCATCTACAAGACCCTGCTAGGTAAAGTCCCCCCTTATCTCAGCTCGCTGGTCACCATAGCATCTCCCACCTGTAGCACACGCTCCAGCAGGTATATCTCTCTAGTCACCCCCAAAACCAATTATTTATTTGGCCGCCTCTCCTTCCAGTTCTCTGCTGCCAATGACTGGAACGAACTACAAAAATCTCTGAAACTGGAAACACTTATCTCCCTCACTAGTTTTAAACACCAACTGTCAGAGCATCTTACAGATTACTGCACCTGTACATAGCCCACCTATAATTTAGCCCAAACAACTACCTCTTTCCCAACTGTATTTAATTTATTTATTTATTTTGCTCCTTTGCACCCCATTATTTTTATTTCTACTTTGCACATTCTTCCATTGCAAAACTACCATTCCAGTGTTTTACTTGCTATATTGTATTTACTTTGCCACCATGGCCTTTTTTGCCTTTACCTCCCTTCTCACCTAATTTGCTCACATCGTATATAGACTTGTTTATACTGTATTATTGATGTTTGTTTTACTCCATGTGTAACTCTGTGTTGTTGTATGTGTCCAACTGCTTTGCTTTATCTTGGCCAAGTCGCAATTGTAAATGAGAACTTGTTCTCAACTAGCCTACCTGGTTAAATAAAGGTGTTCTCAACTAGCCTACCTGGTTAAATAAAGGTGTTCTCAACTAGCCTACCTGGTTAAATAAAGGTGTTCTCAACTAGCCTACCTGGTTAAATAAAGGTGTTCTCAACTAGCCTACCTGGTTAAATAAAGGTGTTCTCAACTAGCCTACCTGGTTAAATAAAGGTGTTCTCAACTAGCCTACCTGGTTAAATAAAGGTGTTCTCAACCTGGTTAAATAAAGGTGTTCTCAACTACCTGGTTAAATAAAGGTGTTCTCAACTAGCCTACCTGGTTAAATAAAGGTGTTCTCAACTAGCCTACCTGGTTAAATAAAGGTGTTCTCAACTAGCCTACCTGGTTAAATAAAGGTGTTCTCAACTAGCCTACCTGGTTAAATAAAGGTGTTCTCTAGCCTACCTGGTTAAATAAAGGTGGCCGACCTGGTTAAATAAAAAGGTGTTCTCAACTAGCCTACCTGGTTAAATAAAGGTGTTCTCAACTAGCCTACCTGGTTAAATAAAGGTGTTCTCAACTTGCCTACCTGGTTAAATAAAGGTGTTCTCAACTAGCCTACCTGGTTAAATAAAGGTGTTCTCAACTAGCCTACCTGGTTAAATAAAGGTGTTCTCAACTGGCCGACCTGGTTAAATAAAGGTGTTCTCAACTTGCCTACCTGGTTAAATAAAGGTGTTCTCAACTGGTTAAATAAAGGTGTTAGCCTACCTGGTTAAATAAAGGTGTTCTCAACTAGCCTACCTGGTTAAATAACCTGGTGTTCTCAACTAGCCTACCTGGTTAAATAAAGGTGTTCTCAACTTGCCTACCTGGTTAAATAAAGGTGTTCTCAACTAGCCTACCTGGTTAAATAAAGGTGTTCTCAACTAGCCTACCTGGTTAAATAAAGGTGTTCTCAACTAGCCTACCTGGTTAAATAAAGGTGTTCTCAACTAGCCTACCTGGTTAAATAAAGGTGTTCTCAACTAGCCTACCTGGTTAAATAAAGGTGAAATAAAATAAAATAAAAAATCCCTAATGGAACATCGACCTAACTCAACATCATCCAGACACCACTATCCCTGAGTCATCCCTAATGGAACATCTACCTAACTCAACATCATCCAGACCCCACTATCCCTGAGTCATCCCTAATGGAACATCTACCTAACTCAACATCATCCAGACACCACTATCCCTGAGTCATCCCTAATGGAACATCTACCTAACTCAGCATCATCCAGACACCACTATCCCTGAGTCATCCCTAATGGAACATCTACCTAACTCAACATCATCCAGACCCCACTATCCCTGAGTCATCCCTAATGGAACATCTACCTAACTCAACATCATCCAGACACCACTATCCCTGAGTCATCCCTAATGGAACATCTACCTAACTCAACATCATCCAGACACCACTATCCCTGAGTCATCCCTAATGGAACATCTACCTAACTCAACATCATCCAGACACCACTATCCCTGAGTCATCCCTAATGGAACATCGACCTAACTCAACATCATCCAGACACCACTATCCCTGAGTCATCCCTAATGGAACATCTACCTAACTCAACATCATCCAGACACCACTATCCCTGAGTCATCCCTAATGGAACATCGACCTAACTCAACATCATCCAGACACCACTATCCCTGAGTCATCCCTAATGGAACATCTACCTAA
>NW_027039680.1:49559-57059 GCF_034236695.1 Oncorhynchus nerka | reverse complement strand
GGGGCAGACCTGGTACCCAGCTCAGAGAGGGGTAAGACTGGAGCCCTGGGGGCAGACCTGGTACCCAGCTCAGAGAGTTCAGATAGCTCAGGGTAAGACTGGAGCCCTGGGGGCAGACCTGGTACCCAGCTCAGAGAGTTCAGAGAGGGGTAAGACTGGAGCCCTGGGGGGCAGACCTGGTACCCAGCTCAGAGAGTTCAGAGAGGGGTAAGACTGGAGCCCTGGGGGGCAGACCTGGTACCCAACTCAGAGAGTTCAGAGAGGGGTAAGACTGGAGCCCTGGGGGGCAGTCCTGGTACCCAGCTCAGAGAGTTCAGAGAGGGGTAAGACTGGAGCCCTGGGGGGCAGTCCTGGTACCCAGCTCAGAGAGTTCAGAGACCTGGGTTCGTATACTATTTGAAATACTAAACACAACACACTCTACTCCCCCAATGAAGAAAACACTGTTCATATTTTGCCTAGGCTTTTAAAACCCCAGGGACAGCTGAGAACGCCTGGTCTGTGTGTGTGTGTGTGTGTGTGTGTTTTGGGGGGGGGGGTCCTTTGACAGTCACAGCTTCGCCAGACTCTCTGTCAATCTCACACACACTCCTCACACTAACACACTCTTCTCACACACACACTGACACACTCCACTTACACACACACAACCACACACAATGATCCAGTCCCCGACTTCCCCAACGCCAGCTGTTCAGGCCTGTCTCTACCCCCCCTAAACCCCTCTACCCCAGGCCAGGACCAAGGGCTGAGGATTAACCAGACAATACATAGAGGATACCAACCTGCCCTGCTCCACCCTGCCTAACCCCACCCTGCCCTGCTCCACCCTGCCTAACCCCACCCTGCCCTGCTCCACCCCCCTGCCTAACCCCACCCTGCCCTGCTCCACCCTGCCTAACCCCACCCTGCCCTGCTCCACCCTGCCTAACCCAACCTACCCTGCTCCACCCTGCCTAACCCCAACCTGCCCTGCTCCACCCTGCCTAACCCCAACCTGCCCTGCTCCACCCTGCCTAACCCCAACCTGCCCTGCTCCACCCTGCCTAACCCCAACCTGCCCTGCTCCACCCTGCCTAACCCCAACCTGCCCTGCTCCACCCTGCCTAACCCCAACCTGCCTGCTCCACCCTGCCTAACCCCACCCTGCCCTGCTCCACCCTGCCTAACCCCAACCTGCCCTGCTCCACCCTGCCTAACCCCAACCTGCCCTGCTCCACCCTGCCTAACCCCACCCTGCCCTGCTCCACCCTGCCTAACCCCACCCTGCCCTGCTCCACCCTGCCTAACCCCAACCTGACCTGCTCCACCCTGCCTAACCCCACCCTGCCCTGCTCCACCCTGCCTAACCCCACCCTGCCCTGCTCCACCCTGCCTAACCCCACCCTGCCCTGCTCCACCCTGCCTAACCCCACCCTGCCCTGCTCCACCCTGCCTAACCCCACCCTGCCCTGCTCCACCCTGCCTAACCCCACCCTGCCCTGCTCCACCCTGCCTAACCCCAACCTGCCCTGCTCCACCCTGCCTAACCCCACCCTGCCCTGCTCCACCCTGCCTAACCCCACCCTGCCCTGCTCCACCCTGCCTAACCCACCCTGCCCTGCTCCACCCTGCCCTGCTCCACCCTGCCTAACCCCACCCTGCCCTGCTCCACCCTGCCTAACCCCAACCTGCCCTGCTCCACCCTGCCTAACCCCACCCTGCCCTGCTCCACCCTGCCTAACCCAACCTGACCTGCCCTGCTCCACCCTGCCTAACCCCACCCCCTGCCCTGCTCCACCCCCCTGCCTAACCCCCACCCTGCCCTGCTCCACCCTGCCTACCTGCTCCACCCTGCCCTGCTCCACCCTGCCTAACCCCACCCTGCCCTGCTCCACCCTGCCTAACCCCAACCTGCCCTGCTCCACCCTGCCTAACCCCAACCTGCCCTGCTCCACCCTGCCTAACCCCACCCTGCCCTGCTCCACCCTGCCTAACCCCCACCCTGCCCTGCTCCACCCTGCCTAACCCCAACCTGCCCTGCTCCACCCTGCCTAACCCACAACCTGCCCTGCTCCACCCTGCCTAACCCCAACCTGACCTGCTCCACCCTGCCTAACCCCAACCTGCCCTGCTCCACCCTGCCTAACCCCAACCTGCCCTGCTCCACCCTGCCTAACCCCAACCTGCCCTGCTCCACCCTGCCTAACCCCAACCTGCCCTGCTCCACCCTGCCTAACCCCACCCTGCCCTGCTCCACCCTGCCTAACCCCAACCTGCCCTGCTCCACCCTGCCTAACCCCAACCTGCCCTGCTCCACCCTGCCTAACCCCAACCTGCCCTGCTCCACCCTGCCTAACCCCAACCTGCCCTGCTCCACCCTGCCTAACCCAACCTACCCTGCTCCACCCTGCCTAACCCCACCCTGCCCTGCTCCACCCTGCCTAACCCCAACCTGCCCTGCTCCACCCTGCCTAACCCCACCCTGCCCTGCTCCACCCTGCCTAACCCCAACCTGCCCTGCTCCACCCCTGCCTAACCCCAACCTGCCCTGCTCCACCCTGCCTAACCCCACCCTGCCCTGCTCCACCCTGCCTAACCCCACCCTGCCCTGCTCCACCCTGCCCTAACCCCACCCTGCCCTGCTCCACCCTGCCTAACCCCAACCTGCCCTGCTCCACCCTGCCTAACCCCAACCTGCCCTGCTCCACCCTGCCTAACCCCAACCTGCCCTGCTCCACCCTGCCTAACCCCAACCTGCCCTGCTCCACCCTGCCTAACCCCACCCTGCCCTGCTCCACCCTGCCTAACCCCAACCTGTCCTGCTCCACCCTGCCTAACCCCAACCTGCCCTGCTCCACCCTGCCTAACCCCACCCTGCCCTGCTCCACCCTGCCTAACCCCACCCTGCCCTGCTCCACCCTGCCTAACCCCAACCTGCCCTGCTCCACCCTGCCTAACCCCAACCTGCCCTGCTCCACCCTGCCTAACCCCACCCTGCCCTGCTCCACCCTGCCTAACCCCACCCTGCCCTGCTCCACCCTGCCTAACCCCAACCTGCCCTGCTCCACCCTGCTAACCCTAACCCCACCCTGCCTAACCCCACCCTGCCTAACCCCAACCTGCCCTGCTCCACCCTGCCTAACCCCACCCTGCCCTGCTCCACCCTGCCTAACCCCACCCTGCCCTGCTCCACCCTGCCTAACCCCAACCCTGCCCTGCTCCACCCTGCCTAACCCCAACCTGACCTGCTCCACCCCCTGCTCCACCCTGCCTAACCCCAACCTGCCCTGCTCCACCCTGCCTAACCCCAACCTGCCCTGCTCCACCCTGCCTAACCCCAACCTGCCCTGCTCCACCCTGCCTAACCCCAACCTGCCCTGCTCCACCCTGCCTAACCCCAACCTGCCCTGCTCCACCCTGCCTAACCCAACCTGACCTGCCCTGCTCCACCCTGCCTAACCCCAACCTGCCCTGCTCCACCCTGCCTAACCCCAACCTGCCCTGCTCCACCCTGCCTAACCCCAACCTGCCCTGCTCCACCCTGCCTAACCCCAACCTGCCCTGCTCCACCCTGCCTAACCCCAACCTGCCCTGCTCCACCCTGCCTAACCCCACCCTGCCCTGCTCCACCCTGCCTAACCCCACCCTGCCCTGCTCCACCCTGCCTAACCCAACCTACCCTGCTCCACCCTGCCTAACCCCACCCTGCCCTGCTCCACCCTGCCTAACCCAACCTACCCTGCTCCACCCTGCCTAACCCAACCTACCCTGCTCCACCCTGCCTAACCCAACCTACCCTGCTCCACCCTGCCTAACCCCAACCTGCCCTGCTCCACCCTGCCTAACCCAACCTACCCTGCTCCACCCTGCCTAACCCCACCCTGCCTAACCCCACCCCACCTGCTCCACCCTGCCTAACCCAACCTACCCTGCTCCACCCTGCCTAACCCCAACCTGCCCTGCTCCACCCTGCCTAACCCCACCCTGCCTAACCCCACCCTGTCCTGCTCCACCCTGCCTAACCCAACCTACCCTGCTCCACCCTGCCTAACCCCAACCTGCCCTGCTCCACCCTGCCTAACCCCACCCTGCCCTGCTCCACCCTGCCTAACCCCAACCTGCCCTGCTCCACCCTGCCTAACCCCACCCTGCCCTGCTCCACCCTGCCTAACCCAACCTGTCCTGCTCCACCCTGCCTAACCCCAACCTGCCCTGCTCCACCCTGCCTAACCCCACCCTGCCCTGCTCCACCCTGCCTAACCCAACCTGTCCTGCTCCACCCTGCCTAACCCCAACCTGCCCTGCTCCACCCTGCCTAACCCCTAACCCCCTGCCCTGCTCCACCCTGCCTAACCCCACCCTGCCCTGCTCCACCCTGCCATAACCCCACCCTTCCTGCTCCACCCTGCCTAACCCCAACCTGCCCTGCTCCACTCTGCCTAACCCCAACCTGCCCTGCTCCACCCTGCCTAACCCCAACCTGCCCTGCTCCACCCTGCCTAACCCAAACCTGCCCTGCTCCACCCTGCCTAACCCCAACCTACCCTGCTCCACCCTGCCTAACCCCAACCTACCCTGCTCCACCCTGCCTAACCCCAACCTGCCCTGCTCCACCCTGCCTAACCCCAACCGGCCCTGCTCCACCCTGCCTAACCCAACCTGACCTGCCCTGCTCCACCCTGCCTAACCCCAACCTGACCTGCCCTGCTCCACCCTGCCTAACCCCAACCTGCCCTGCTCCACCCTGCCTAACCCCAACCTGCCCTGCTCCACCCTGCCTAACCCCAACCTGCCCTGCTCCACCCTGCCTAACCCAAACCTGCCCTGCTCCACCCTGCCTAACCCCAACCTGCCCTGCTCCACCCTGCCCCGGGTGTACTCTGCCTCAGCCAACCCTGCCCTGCCCCGGGTGTACTCTGCCTCACCAAGCCTACTAGTCAACTCCAGCCACAGACCAGTCCTGCTCTGCTGAACCCAGCCAACCTTGACAAGCACTGTCAAGCCTACCAGTCAACCCCTGTCCTGTCTCTGCCTTGCCCTACCTTTCCCTAAACTGGCCCTGTGAGCAACCGGATGTGTGGACAGACAGACAGACATGCCTGGGCTGGGCATTTAGGAGCTATGGGAGCTGTGGCACCTCTTCTACAGCTGTCTCTCTCTATCCTGTCCACATCTCATTCACTGTCTCTCTATCCTGTCCACATCTCTCTCTCTCTCTGTCCATCTCCTTCACTGTCTCTCTATCCTGTCCACATCGCATTCACTGTCTCTCTATCCTGTCCACATCTCTCTCTTTCCATCTCCTTCACTGTCTCTCTATCCTGTCCACATCTCATTCACTGTCTCTCTATCCTGTCCACATCTCTCTCTCTCTGTCCATCTCCCTTCACTGTCTCTATCCTGTCCACATCTCATTCACTGTCTCTCTATCCTGTCCACATCTCATTCACTGTCTCTCTATCCTGTCCACATCTCATTCAGTCTGTTTCCTTCACTGTCTCTCTATCCTGTCCACATCTCTCTCTGTCCATCTTCCTTCACTGTCTCTCTATCCTGTCCACATCTCTCTCTCTCTCTGTCCATCTTCCTTCACTGTCTCTCTATCCTTTCCACATCTCTCTCTGTCCATCTTCCTTCACTGTCTTCTATCCTGTCCACATCTCTCTGTCCATCTCCTTCACTGTCTCTCTATCCTGTCCACATCTCTCTCTGTCCATCTCCCTTCACCTCTATCCTGTCCACATCTCATTCACTGTCTCTCTATCCTGTCCACATCTCATTCACTGTCTCTCTATCCTGTCCACATCTCATTCACTGTCTCTCTATCCTGTCCACATCTCATTCACTGTCTCTCTATCCTGTCCACATCTCTCTGTCCATCTCCCCTTCACTGTCTCTCTCTCTGTCCATCTCCCTTCACTGTCTCTCTATCCTGTCCACATCTCATTCAATCTGTTTCTTCACTGTCTCTCTATCCTTTCCACATCTCTCTCTCTCTGTCCATCTCCCTTCACTGTCTCTCTATCTTGTCCACATCTCCCTCTCTCTGTCCATCTCCCTTCACTGTCTCTCTATCTTGTCCACATCTCCCTCTCTCTGTCCATCTCCCTTCACTGTCTCTCTATCCTGTCCACATCTCTCTCTCTCTCTGTCCATCTCCCTTCACTGTCTCTCTATCCTGTCCACGTCTCTCTCTCTGTCCATCTCCCTTCACTGTCTCTCTCTCTCTGTCCATCTCCCTTCACTGTCTCTCTATCCTGTCCACATCTCATTCACTGTCTCTCTATCCTGTCCACATCTCATTCAATCTGTTTCCTTCACTGTCTCTCTATCCTTTCCACATCTCTCTCTCTCTGTCCATCTCCCTTCACTGTCTCTCTATCTTGTCCACATCTCCCTCTCTCTGTCCATCTCCCTTCACTGTCTCTCTATCTTGTCCACATCTCCCTCTCTCTTCACTGTCTCTCTATCCTGTCCACATATCTCTCTCTCTCTGTCCATCTCCCTTCACTGTCTCTCTATCCTGTCCACGTCTCATTCAGTCTGTTTCCTTCACTGTCTCTCTTGTTTCCTTTGTCCTTTTAGATCTTGTCTTAACTACCTGTTTCTGTCTGTACGTCTGTCACTCCTTCACTCCTCTCCCCCTGATACTCTCTATCTATATATCTGTGTACCGTTCCCCTTATCAGCTCTGATTACATCTCTCTGTCCATCTCCCTTCTCTGTTCTCTCTCTCTGTCCATCTCCCTTCTCTGTTCTCTCTCTGTGTCCATCTCCCTACTCTGTTCTCTCTCTGTCCATCTCCCTTCTCTGTTCTCTATCTGTCCATCTCCCTTCTCTGTTCTCTCTCTCTCTGTCCATCTCCCTACTCTGTTCTCTCTCTGTCCATCTCCCTACTCTGTTCTCTCTCTGTCCATCTCCCTTCTCTGTTCATCTCCCTACTCTGTTCTCTCTCTATGTACATCTCCCTTCTCTGTCCATCTCCCTTCTCTGTCTGTCCATCTCCCTACTCTGTTCATCTCCCTACTCTGTTCTCTCTCTATGTACATCTCCCTTCTCTGTTCATCTCGCTACTATGTTCTCTCTCTATGTCCATCTCCCTACTCTCCCTCTACTCTCCCTCTTCCCTCTCTCTCTGTTCTCTTGATGTCCATCTCCCTACTCTGCTCTCTGGTTTCTCTTTGTGGCAACAGGTCACACATCTTGCTGCTGTGATGGAACACTGTGGTATTTCACCCAGTAGATATGGGATGATGGAACACTGTGGTATTTCACCCAGTAGATATGGGATGATGGAACACTGTGGTATTTCACCCAGTAGATATGGGATGATGGAACACTGTGGTATTTCACCCAGTAGATATGGGATGATGGAACACTGTGGTATTTCACCCAGTAGATATGGGATGATGGAACACTGTGGTATTTCACCCAGTAGATATGGGAGTTTATCAAAATCTGGTTTGTTTCAAATTCTTTGTGAATCTGTGTAATCTGAGGGAAATATGTTTAGGGCCA
>NW_027039680.1:27059-34559 GCF_034236695.1 Oncorhynchus nerka | reverse complement strand
ATTACTGGAGTAACAGAGATGCTGGCTGGAGTAACAGAGAGGATTACTGGAGTAACAGAGAGGCTGGCTGGAGTAACAGAGAGGATTACTGACTGGAGTAACAGAGAGGCTGGCTGGAGTAACAGAGAGGATTACTGGAGTAACAGAGATGCTGTCTGGAGTAGCAGAGAGGATTACTGGAGTAACAGAGAGGATTAATGGAGTAACAGAGAGGCTGACTGGAGTAACAGAGAGGCTGGCTGGAGTAACAGAGAGGATTACTGGAGTAACAGAGAGGATTACTGTCTGGAGTAACAGAGAGGCTGACTGGAGTAACAGAGAGGCTGTCTGGAGTAACAGAGAGGCTGACTGGAGTAACAGAGAGCCTGTCTGGAGTAACAGAGAGCCTGTCTGGAGTAACAGAGAGGCTGACTGGAGTAACAGAGGGGCTGTCTGGAGTAACAGAGAGGCTGTCTGGAGTAGCAGAGAGGATTACTGGAGTAACAGAGAGGATTACTGGAGTAACAGAGAGGCTGACTGGAGTAACAGAGAGGATTACTGTCTGGAGTAACAGAGAGGCTGACTGGAGTAACAGAGAGCCTGTCTGGAGTAACAGAGAGCCTGTCTGGAGTAACAGAGAGGATTACTGGAGTAACAGAGAGGCTGGCTAGAGTAACAGAGAGGCTGGCTGGCTGGCTGACTGGCTGGAGTAACAGAGAGGCTGGCTAGAGTAACAGAGAGGCTGGCTGGCTGGGTGGCTGACTAGATGGCTGGATGGAGTAACCGAGAGGCTGGCTGGCTGAGTAACAGAGAGGCTGACTGGAGTAACAGAGAGGCTGGCTGGCTGACTAACAGAGAGGCTGGATGGAGTAACCGAGAGGCTGGCTGGCTGACTAACAGAGAGGCTGTCTGGAGTAACAGAGAGGCTGGCTAGAGTAACAGAGAGGCTGGCTGGCTGGCTGACTGGCTGGAGTAACAGAGAGGCTGGCTAGAGTAACAGAGAGGCTGGCTGGCTGGCTGACTGGCTGGAGTAACAGAGAGGCTAGCTAGAGTAACAGAGAGGCTGGCTGGCTGTCTGGGTGGCTGACTAGATGGCTGGATGGAGTAACCGAGAGGCTGGCTGGCTGAGTAACAGAGAGGCTGACTGGCTGGAGTAACCGAGAGGCTGACTGGAGTAACAGAGAGGCTGGCTGAGTAAAAGAGAAGCTGGCTGGCTGAGTAACAGAGAGGCTGGCTGGCTGACTAACAGAGAGGCTGGCTGGCGGAGTAACAGAGAGGCTGGCTGGCAGAGTAACAGAGAGGCTGGCTGGAGTAACAGAGAGGCTGACTGGTGTAACAAAGAGGATTACTGTCTGGAATAACAGAGAGACTGGCTGGAGTAACAGAGAGACTGGCTGGAGTAACAGAGAGGATTACTGTCTGGAGTAACAGAGAGGCTGGCTGGAGTAACAGAGAGGATTACTGTCTGGAATAACAGAGAGACTGGCTGGAGTAACAGAAAGCCTGACTGGAGTAACAGAGAGGATTACTGTCTGGAGTAACAGAGAGGCTGACTGGAGTAACAGAGAGGCTGACTGGTGTAACAGAGAGGCTGTCTGGAGTAACAGAGAGGCTGGCTGGAGTAACAGAGAGACTGACTGGAGTAACAGAGAGGCTGTCTGGAGTAACAGAGAGGCTGTCTGGAGTAACAGAGAGGCTGACTGGTGTAACAGAGAGGATTACTGGAGTAACAGAGAGGCTGACTGGAGTAACAGAGAGGCTGACTGGAGTAACAGAGAGGCTGGCTGGAGTAACAGAGAGGCTGACTGGAGTAACAGAGAGGCTGACTGGAGTAACAGAGAGGCTGTCTGGAGAGGCTGGCTGGAGTAACAGAGAGGCTGGCTGAGTAACAGAGAGGCTGGCTGGAGTAACGGAGAGGCTGGCTGGAGTAACAGAGAGGCTGGCTGGAGTAACAGAGAGGCTGGCTGGCTGGAGTAACAGTGAGGCTGGCTGGAGTAACAGAGAGGCTGGCTGAGTAACAGAGAGGCTGGCTGAGTAACAGAGAGGCTGGCTGGAGTAACAGAGGCTGGTTGGCTGGAGTAACAGAGAGGCTGGCTCGAGTAACAGAGAGGCTGTCTGGAGTAACAGAGAGGCTGGCTGGAGTAACAGAGAGCCTGGCTGGAGTAAAAGAGAGGCTGTCTGGAGTAACAGAGAGGCTGACTGTCTGGAGTAACAGAGAGGCTGACTGACTGGAGTAACAGACAGGCTGACTGTCTGGAGTAACAGAGAGGCTGGCTGGAGTAACAGAGAGGCTGGCTGGAGTAACGGAGAGGCTGGCTGGAGTAACAGAGAGGCTGTCTGGAGTAACAGAGAGGCTGGCTGGCTGGAGTAACAGTGAGGCTGGCTGGAGTAACAGAGAGGCTGGCTGAGTAACATAGAGGCTGTCTGGAGTAACAGAGAGGCTGGCTTTGTAACAGAGAGGCTGGCTGGAGTAACAGAGGCTGGCTGGCTGGAGTAACAGAGAGGCTGGCTGGAGTAACAGAGAGGCTGACTGGCAGGAGTAACAGAGAGGCTGGCTGGAGTAACAGAGAGGCTGGCTTTGTAACAGAGAGGCTGGCTGGAGTAACAGAGAGGCTGGCTGGAGTAACAGAGAGGCTGACTGTCTGGAGTAACAGAGAGGCTGGCTGGAGTAACAGAGAGGCTGACTGTCTGAAGTAACAGAGAGGCTGACTGTCTGGAGTAACAGAGAGGCTGACTGTCTGAAGTAACAGAGAGGCTGACTGTCTGGAGTAACAGAGAGGCTGACTGACTGGAGTAACAGAGAGGCTGACTGTCTGGAGTAACGGAGAGGCTGACTGGCTGGAGTAACAGAGAGGCTGGCTGGCTCGAGTAACAGAGAGGCTGGCTGGAGTAACAGAGAGGCTGACTGTCTGGAGTAACAGAGAGGCTGGCTGGAGTAACAGAGAGGCTGACTGTCTGGAGTAACAGAGAGGCTGTCTGGAGTAACAGAGAGGCTGACTGTCTGGAGTAACAGAGAGGCTGACTGTCTGGAGTAACAGAGAGGCTGACTGGAGTAACAGAGAGGCTGACTGGAGTAACAGAGAGCCTGGCTGTAGTAACAGAGAGGCTGACTGGAGTAACAGAGAGGCTGACTGGAGTAACAGAGAGGCTGGCTGTAGTAACAGAGAGCCTGGCTGTAGTAACAGAGAGGCTGTCTGGAGTAACAGAGAGGCTGGCTTTGTAACAGAGAGGCTGGCTGGAGTAACAGAGGCTGGCTGGCTGGAGTAACAGAGAGGCTGGCTGGAGTAACAGAGAGGCTGACTGGCAGGAGTAACAGAGAGGCTGGCTGGAGTAACAGAGAGGCTGGCTTTGTAACAGAGAGGCTGGCTGGAGTAACAGAGAGGCTGGCTGGAGTAACAGAGAGGCTGACTGTCTGGAGTAACAGAGAGGCTGGCTGGAGTAACAGAGAGGCTGACTGTCTGAAGTAACAGAGAGGCTGACTGTCTGGAGTAACAGAGAGGCTGACTGTCTGAAGTAACAGAGAGGCTGACTGTCTGGAGTAACAGAGAGGCTGACTGACTGGAGTAACAGAGAGGCTGACTGTCTGGAGTAACGGAGAGGCTGACTGGCTGGAGTAACAGAGAGGCTGGCTGGCTCGAGTAACAGAGAGGCTGGCTGGAGTAACAGAGAGGCTGACTGTCTGGAGTAACAGAGAGGCTGGCTGGAGTAACAGAGAGGCTGACTGTCTGGAGTAACAGAGAGGCTGTCTGGAGTAACAGAGAGGCTGACTGTCTGGAGTAACAGAGAGGCTGACTGTCTGGAGTAACAGAGAGGCTGACTGGAGTAACAGAGAGGCTGACTGGAGTAACAGAGAGCCTGGCTGTAGTAACAGAGAGGCTGACTGGAGTAACAGAGAGGCTGACTGGAGTAACAGAGAGGCTGGCTGTAGTAACAGAGAGCCTGGCTGTAGTAACAGAGAGGCTGACTGTCTGGAGTAACAGAGAGGCTGACTGTCTGGAGTAACAGAGAGGCTGTCTGGAGTAACAGAGAGGCTGACTGTCTGGAGTAACAGAGAGGCTGACTGTCTGGAGTAACAGAGAGGCTGACTGACTGGAGTAACAGACAGGCTGACTGTCTGGAGTAACAGAGAGGCTGGCTGGAGTAACAGAGAGGCTGGCTGGAGTAACGGAGAGGCTGGCTGGAGTAACAGAGAGGCTGTCTGGAGTAACAGAGAGGCTGGCTGGCTGGAGTAACAGTGAGGCTGGCTGGAGTAACAGAGAGGCTGGCTGAGTAACATAGAGGCTGTCTGGAGTAACAGAGAGGCTGGCTTTGTAACAGAGAGGCTGGCTGGAGTAACAGAGGCTGGCTGGCTGGAGTAACAGAGAGGCTGGCTGGAGTAACAGAGAGGCTGACTGGCAGGAGTAACAGAGAGGCTGGCTGGAGTAACAGAGAGGCTGGCTTTGTAACAGAGAGGCTGGCTGGAGTAACAGAGAGGCTGGCTGGAGTAACAGAGAGGCTGACTGTCTGGAGTAACAGAGAGGCTGGCTGGAGTAACAGAGAGGCTGACTGTCTGAAGTAACAGAGAGGCTGACTGTCTGGAGTAACAGAGAGGCTGACTGTCTGAAGTAACAGAGAGGCTGACTGTCTGGAGTAACAGAGAGGCTGACTGACTGGAGTAACAGAGAGGCTGACTGTCTGGAGTAACGGAGAGGCTGACTGGCTGGAGTAACAGAGAGGCTGGCTGGCTCGAGTAACAGAGAGGCTGGCTGGAGTAACAGAGAGGCTGACTGTCTGGAGTAACAGAGAGGCTGGCTGGAGTAACAGAGAGGCTGACTGTCTGGAGTAACAGAGGCTGTCTGGAGTAACAGAGGCTGACTGTCTGGAGTAACAGAGAGGCTGACTGTCTGGAGTAACAGAGAGGCTGACTGGAGTAACAGAGAGGCTGACTGGAGTAACAGAGAGCCTGGCTGTAGTAACAGAGAGGCTGACTGGAGTAACAGAGAGGCTGACTGGAGTAACAGAGAGGCTGGCTGTAGTAACAGAGAGCCTGGCTGTAGTAACAGAGAGGCTGACTGTCTGGAGTAACAGAGAGGCTGACTGTCTGGAGTAACAGAGAGGCTGTCTGGAGTAACAGAGAGGCTGACTGTCTGGAGTAACAGAGAGGCTGACTGTCTGGAGTAACAGAGAGGCTGACTGGAGTAACAGAGAGGCTGACTGGAGTAACAGAGAGCCTGGCTGTAGTAACAGAGAGGCTGACTGGAGTAACAGAGAGGCTGACTGGAGTAACAGAGAGGCTGGCTGTCTGGAGTAACAGAGAGGCTGACTGTCTGGAGTAACAGAGAGGCTGACTGGAGTAACAGAGAGGCTGACTGGAGTAACAGAGAGCCTGGCTGTAGTAACAGAGAGGCTGACTGGAGTAACAGAGAGGCTGACTGGAGTAACAGAGAGGCTGGCTGTAGTAACAGAGAGCCTGGCTGTAGTAACAGAGAGGCTGACTGTCTGGAGTAACAGAGAGGCTGACTGTCTGGAGTAACAGAGAGGCTGTCTGGAGTAACAGAGAGGCTGACTGTCTGGAGTAACAGAGAGGCTGACTGTCTGGAGTAACAGAGAGGCTGACTGGAGTAACAGAGAGGCTGACTGGAGTAACAGAGAGCCTGGCTGTAGTAACAGAGAGGCTGACTGTCTGGAGTAACAGAGAGGCTGACTGTCTGGAGTAACAGAGAGGCTGGCTGGAGTAACAAAGAGGATTTACTGGAGTAACAGAGAGCCTGGCTGTAGTAACAGAGAGGCTGACTGGAGTAACAGAGAGCCTGGCTGTAGTAACAGAGAGGCTGACTGGAGTAACAGAGAGGATTACTGGAGTAACAGAGAGGCTGACTGGAGTAACAGAGAGGCTGGCTGACTGACTGTTTGGCTGAAACTGTTTTTCAGTCCCAAGAAACTGTCCAACCTTCTCATCTGCCTCACCTCCCTCTTCATCCCATCACCAGACCTCTCCTCTCTGTTACTCCCCCCTCTTCATCCCATCACCAGACCTCTCCTCTCTGTTACTCCTCCCTCTTCATCCCATCACCAGACCTCTCCCTCTGTTACTTCTCCCTCTTCATCCCATCACCAGACCTCTCCTCCTCCCTCTTCATCCCTTTACCTAAACTCTCTCCTCCCACCTATCCACCTCCCATCACCAGACCTCTCCCCCCCCTCCCCCTCTCCTCATCCTCATACCCCTCTCCTCTCATTCCCCTTTTCTCCCTCCTCTGGCCCAAATCACCTCTCCTGTCCCGTCCCAGCCCTGGAGACCTGCATGTTTTAATTGATTACTAGTTGATACAGTGCCAGGTTAGGCACCCTGGCTGAGTGTTGGCATGATGCTCTACACCTCTCTATACTTCCCTCCATCCTTCCCTTCTCTCTCTCTGTCTCCCTCTCTCTCTATACCTCCCTTCATCCTTCCCTTCTCTCTCTCTGTCTCCCGACAGTGCAGTTGGAGCAGCGGTCGCATCTGCACTCGGTCTGCAGGTAGTATTACATTTCATTACATTTCATTATAGTACAACGGTTTGATTTGTCTAATCTTAGCAATTTCTTCTTAGCTAGCTACATAGCCGTCTTTGTATCATATATATTGCGTAATTATCGTATTTCGTCGTCCTAACGCAGTCTACACTGCCCTGCAGCTAGCCAGCTAGCTAACGTCCACCGTTAGCTAGTCCACCGTCTACCGATTAGCAGCACAACTATTACACTCAACTGAATGACTTGATTAGTGTAGTGTTAGCTAGCTACATAGTTGTCTTTGCTGTCTTCGTATCCAAGATAATTGTGTAGTTTAGAGTGTGTAGTTTTATGTCGTCCTTAACGTAGGAGACTCTGCTAGCTAGCCAACAGCTAGCCAACGTCTACCGAATAGAACTTCTGCACTCAACAATCCGGTCGCATTTCGCTTCGCTCCACAGGTAGTATCACATTTTCATTTCATTTCATTACAGTACAACGGCTTGATTTGTTTGATCGTAGCTAGCTACATAGCTAGCTACATAGCCGTCTTTGTATCAAAGATAATTGTGTAGTCTAGAGCGATTTCCTAGGTTAGCTAGCCAGCTATTGTCGTTCTTTTAACGCAACGTAACGTAATCAACACTGCTAGCTAGCCAGCTGCCCCGAATAGCAGCACAGTAGAAACTATTACACTCAACGGAATGACTTGATTAGTGTAGTGTCAACCGCAACCAATGCCAGCTAGCCTACATAGTCAACAACGCAGCCTCTGCCAGCTAGCCTACTTCAGCAGTACTGTATCATTTGAATCATTTTAGTCAATAAGATTCTTGCTACGTAAGCAACTTTCTGAACACTCGAGGGCGTGTAGTCCACTTGTCATTCCAATCTCCTTTGCATTAGCGTAGCCTCTTGTGTAGCCTGTCAACTATGTGTCTGTCTATCCCTGTTCTCTCCCTCTCTGCACAGACCATACAAACGCTCCACACCGGCGTGGCCGCGGCCACCTAATCTGGTGGTCCCAGCGCGCACGACCCACGTGGA
>NW_027039680.1:12500-25000 GCF_034236695.1 Oncorhynchus nerka | reverse complement strand
AGGCTGGCTGGCTGAGTAACAGAGAGGCTGGCTGGAGTAACAGAGATGATTACTGTCTGGAGTAACAGAGAGGCTGGCTGGAGTAACAGAGAGGCTGACTGGAGTAACAGAGAGGCTGGCTGGAGTAACAGAGAGGCTGGCTGGAGTAACAGAGAGGATTAATGGAGTAACAGAGGCTGACTGGAGTAACAGAGGCTGGCTGGAGTAACAGAGAGGATTAATGGAGTAACAGAGGCTGGCTGGAGTAACAGAGATTACTGACTGGAGTAACAGAGAGGCTGGCTGGGTAACAGAAAGGATTACTGGAGTAACAGAGATGCTGGCTGAGTAACAGAGAGGATTACCGACTGAGTACAGAGGCTGGCTGGAGTAACAGAGGATTACTGAGTAACAGAGATGCTGTCTGGAGTAGCAGAGGATTACTGGAGTAACAGAGAGGATTACTGTCTGGAGTAACAGAGGCTGACTGGAGTAGCAGAAGAGGCTGTCTGGAGTAACAGAGAGGCTGTCTGGAGTAACAGAGAGGCTGACTGGAGTAACAGAGAGCCTGTCTGGAGTAACAGAGAGCCTGTCTGGAGTAACAGAGAGGCTGACTGGAGTAACAGAGGAGCTGTCTGGAGTAACAGAGGCTGTCTGGAGTAGCAGAAAGTTACTGGAGTAACAGAGGGATTACTGGAGTAACAGAGAGGCTGACTGGAGTAACAGAGAGGCTGTCTGGAGTAGCAGAGAGGATTACTGGAGTAACAGAGAGGATTACTGGAGTAACGAGAGGATTACTGGAGTAACAGAGGCTGACTGGAGTAACAAGAGGATTAACAGAGAGGCTGTCTGGAGTAACAGAGAGGTCTGACTTACTGGAGTAACAGAGGCTGGTGGCTGGAGCCTGACTGGAGTAACAGAGAGGATTACTGTCTGGAGTAGCAAGAGGCTGACTGGAGTAACAGAGAGCCTGTCTGGAGTAACAGAGTCTGGATTACTGGAGTAACAGAGAGGCTGGCTAGAGTAACAGAGGCTGGCTGGCTGGCTGACTGGCTGGAGTAACAAGAGGCTGGCTAGAGTAACAGAGGCTGGCTGGCTGGGTGGCTGACTAGATGGCTGGATGGAGTAACCGAGAGAGGCTGGCTGGCTGAGTAACAGAGAGGCTGACTGGAGTAACAGAGAGGCTGGCTGGCTGACTAACAGGGAGGCTGGATGGGTAACCGAAACTGGCTGGCTGACTAACAGAGGCTGTCTGGAGTAACAGAGAGGCTGGCTAGAGTAACAGAGAGGCTGGCTGGCTGGCCCAGCTGGCTGGAGTAACAGAGGCTGGCTAGGTAACAGGAGGCTGGCTGGCTGGCTGACTGGCTGGAGTAACAGAGGGGCTAGCTAGAGAAACAGAGAGGCTGGCTGGCTGTCTGGGTGGCTGACTAGATGGCTGGATGGAGTAACCGAGAGGCTGGCTGGCTGAGTAACAGAGAGGCTGACTGGCTGGGTAACCGAGAGAGGCTGACTGGAGTAACAGAGAGGCTGGCTGATAGGAGAAGCTGGCTGGCTGAGTAACAGAGAGGCTGGCTGGGCTGACTAACAGAGGCTGGCTGGCAGGAGTAACAGAGGCGCTGGCTGGCAGAGTAACAGAGAGGCTGGCTGGAGTGCCAGAGAGGCTGACTGGTGTGTTCAAGGATTACTGTCTGGAATAACAGAGACTGGCTGGAGTAACAGAGGGGCTGGCTGGGTAGCAGGGAAGTTACTATCCTGGAGTAAACAGAAGAGGCTGGCTGGAGTAACAGAGAGGATTACTGTCTGGAATAACAGAGACTGGCTGGAGTAACTTGAGAAAGTTACTGTCTGGAATAACAGAGAATTTGGCTGGAGTAACAGAGAGACTGGCTGGAGTAACAGAAGCTGGCTGGAGTAACAGAGAGGATTACTGTCTGGAATAACAGAGAGACTGTCTGGAATAGCATGAAGATAGCTGGAGTAACAGAGACTGGCTGGAGTAACAGACAGTAATCCTCTCTGTTACTGGCTGGAGTAACAGCCTCTGTTACTGTCTGGAGTAACAGACAGGTAACAGAGAGGCTGACTGGTTACTCCAGAGAGGCTGGCTGGAGTCTACGCTGGAGTAACAGAGGGCTGTCCAGAGAGGCTGTCTGGAGTCTCTGAATGTTATTCTGGAGTAACAGACAGTAATCCTCTTTGTTACACCAGTCAGCCTCTCTGTTACTCCAGCCAGCCTCTCTGTTACTCTGCCAGCCAGCCTCTCTGTTACTCCGCCAGCCAGCCTTCTGTTAGTCAGCCAGCCAGCCTCTCTGTTACTCAGCCAGCCAGCTTCTCCTACTCAGCCAGCCTCTCTGTTACTCCAGTCAGCCTCTCGGTTACCCAGCCAGTCAGCCTCTCTGTTACTCAGCCAGCCAGCCTCTCGGTTACTCCATCCAGCCATCTAGTCAGCCACCCAGACAGCCAGCCAGCCTCTCTGTTTCTCTAGCTAGCCTCTCTGTTACTCCAGCCAGTCAGCCAGCCAGCCAGCCTCTCTGTTACTCTAGCCAGCCTCTCTGTTACTCCAGCCAGTCAGCCAGCCAGCCAGCCTCTCTGTTACTCTAGCCAGCCTCTCTGTTACTCCAGACAGCCTCTCTGTTAGTCAGCCAGCCAGCCTCTCGGTTACTCCATCCAGCCTCTCTGTTAGTCAGCCAGCCAGCCTCTCTGTTACTCCAGTCAGCCTCTCTGTTACTCAGCCAGCCAGCCTCTCGGTTACTCCATCCAGCCATCTAGTCAGCCACCCAGCCAGCCAGCCTCTCTGTTACTCTAGCCAGCCTCTCTGTTACTCCAGCCAGTCAGCCAGCCAGCCAGCCTCTCTGTTACTCTAGCCAGCCTCTCTGTTACTCCAGTAATCCTATCTGTTACTCCAGACAGGCTCTCTGTTACTCCAGACAGGCTCTCTGTTACTCCAGTCAGCCTCTCTGTTACTCCAGACAGTAATCCTCTCTGTTACTCCAGTCAGCCTCTCTGTTACTCCAGCCAACCAGCCTCTGTTACTCCAGTAATCCTCTCTGCTACTCCAGACAGCCTCTCTGTTACTCCAGACAGCCTCTCTGTTACTCCAGTCAGCCTCTCTGTTACTCCAGTCAGCCTCTCTGTTACTCCAGTAATCCTCTCTGTTACTCCAGTAATCCTCTCTGTTACTCCAGTAATCCTCTCTGCTACTCCAGACAGCCTCTCTGTTACTCCAGTCAGCCTCTCTGTTACTCCAGTAATCCTCTCTGTTACTCCAGTAATCCTCTCTGCTACTCCAGACAGCCTCTCTGTTACTCCAGACAGCCCCTCTGTTACTCCAGTCAGCCTCTCTGTTACTCCAGACAGGCTCTCTGTTACTCCAGACAGGCTCTCTGTTACTCCAGTCAGCCTCTCTGTTACTCCAGACAGCCTCTCTGTTACTCCAGACAGCCTCTCTGTTACTCCAGTCAGCCTCTCTGTTACTCCAGACAGTAATCCTCTCTGTTACTCCAGTAATCCTCTCTGCTACTCCAGACAGCATCTCTGTTACTCCAGTAATCCTCTCTGTTACTCCAGCCAGCCTCTCTGTTACTCCAGTCAGTAATCCTCTCTGTTACTCCAGCCAGCATCTCTGTTACTCCAGTAATCCTTTCTGTTACTCCAGCCAGCCTCTCTGTTACTCCAGTCAGTAATCCTCTCTGTTACTCCAGCCAGCCTCTCTGTTACTCCATTAATCCTCTCTGTTACTCCAGCCAGCCTCTCTGTTACTCCAGTCAGCCTCTCTGTTACTCCATTAATCCTCTCTGTTACTCCAGCCAGCCTCTCTGTTACTCCAGCCAGCCTCTCTGTTACTCCAGTCAGCCTCTCTGTTACTCCAGCCAGCCTCTCTGTTACTCCAGACAGTAATCATCTCTGTTACTCCAGCCAGCCTCTCTGTTACTCAGCCAGCCAGCCTCTCTGTTACTCAGCCAGCCAGCCTCTCTGTTACTCCAGCCAGCCTCTCGGTTACTCAGCCAGCCAGCCTCTCTTTTACTCAGCCAGCCAGCCTCTCTTTTACTCAGCCAGCCAGCCTCTCTGTTACTCCAGCCAGTCAGCCAGCAAGCCAGCCTCTCTGTTACTCCAGCCAGTCAGCCAGCAAGCCAGCCTCTCTGTTACTCCAGCCAGCCAGAGAGCAGGTCAGCCAGCTCTGAGAGAGACAGTTGTCCATGGCTTTGAGAAGCGGCTCTCTGACCTGTGCTGTGACACAAACATCTGATTGGATGCCAGGTAGTCATGGTGACGATTGTTCAAGAATGAAGGTGGCTGGCAAGCGAAGTAGGTAGAAAAAACGCAGGTGTTTGAAATCACCACGACAACAACAACAACATTGATGACGATCATCAAATGAAAAAGCCGATTGACAGAACTCACCTGATTACTTTTTATTTTCCTAACAAGCAACACTGTCTGTCTTTCTTTTAAATACCACCTCTAATCAGTCTCTTTCCTCTCCAGAAGAAAAGAGGGGGAAAATGGAGGGAGGAAGGGGGGAAGGAGGGCAGGAAAGCGGTGTGTGACTTTGATCTAGGTTGAGCTCCTGTAGGGAGCAGAGCAGCGCTTGGGACTGTGCCAGATTCCCCCTAGGCAGACAGTCTCTCTCTCTCTCTCTCTCTCTCTCTCTCTCTCTCTCTCTCTCGCTCTCTCTTTCTCTCTCTCTCTCTCTCGCTCTCTCTTCTTTCTCTCTCTCTCTCTCTCTCTCTCTCTCTCTCTCTGTCTCTTTTCTTTTCTCTACCTCTCTCTCTCTCCCTCTCTCTCTCTGTCTCTTTTCCTTTCTCTCTCTCTCTCCCTCTCTCTCTGTCTCTTTTCCTTTCTCTCTCTCTCTCCCTCTCTCTCTGTCTCTTTTCCTTTCTCTCTCTCTCCCTCTCTCTCTCTGTCTCTTTTCCTTTCTCTCTCTCTCTCTCTCTCTCTCTCTCTCTCTCCTGGCTGGCTGGCAGCTAGTAGGCTTTGGTGATTATTTCTGCTGCGAGGATGAAAGAAGGCATCAGAGCTCGCAATCCACCTCCTCCCTCAGCCCCCCTCCTCCCATCCCTCCATCCCTCCTTTGCTCTGGCCAGCTGCCCACAGGGCCATGCCAGGTGATTGGGAGGTAGGGAAGGAAGGAGGGAAGGAGAGAGAGAGCCAGGAGAGAGGGCAGGGGGACAGAGGGAAACAGGGAGACAAGGGAAACAGGAGGACAAGGGGGACAACGGGGACAGGGGACAGAGGGAAACAGGGAAACAGGGGGACAAGGGGGACAGGGAAACAGGGAAACAGGGGGGCAGGGGGACAGAGGGAAACAGGGTGACAAGGGAAACAGGAAACAGGGGGACAGGGGGGACAGAGGGAAACAGGGAGACAAGGGAAACAGGAGGACAAGGGGGACAAGGGAAACAGGGAAACAGGGGGACAAGGGGGACAGGGGGCAGAGGGAAACAGGGGACAGGGGGAGGTAGAGGTAGAGGTAGAGATGAGGTAGAGAGGTAGAGGTAGAGGTAGAGATGGACAGAGAGAGAGAGACGTGGACAGGATAGAGAGACAGTGAAGGGAGATGGACAGAGAGAGAGAGAGACGTGGACAGGATAGAGAGACAGTGAAGGGAGATGGACAGAGAGAGGGAGATGTGGACAAGATAGAGAGACAGTGAAGGGAGATGGACAGAGAGAGGGAGATGTGGACAAGATAGAGAGACAGTGAAGGGAGATGGACAGAGAGAGAGAGATGTGGAAAGGATAGAGAGACAGTGAAGGAAACAGATTGAATGAGATGTGGACAGGATAGAGAGACAGTGAAGGGAGATGGACAGAGAGAGAGAGACAGTGAAGGGAGATGGACAGAGAGAGAGAGATGTGGACAGGATAGAGAGACAGTGAATGAGATGTGGACAGGATAGAGAGACAGTGAATGAGATGTGGACAGGATAGAGAGACAGTGAATGAGATGTGGACAGGATAGAGAGACAGTGAATGAGATGTGGACAGGATAGAGAGACAGTGAAGGGAGATGGACAGAGAGAGAGATGTGGACAGGATAGAGAGACAGTGAAGGGAGATGGACAGAGAGAGAGATGTGGACAGGATAGAGAGACAGTGAAGGAAGATGGACAGAGAGAGAGATGTGGAAAGGATAGAGAGACAGTGAAGGAAGATGGACAGAGAGAGAGAGATGTGGACAGGATAGAGAGACAGTGAAGGAAGATGGACAGAGAGAGAGAGATGTGGACAGGATAGAGAGACAGTGAAGGAAACAGACTGAATGAGATGTGGACATGATAGAGAGACAGTGAATGAGATGTGGACAGGATAGAGAGACAGTGAATGAGATGTGGACAGGATAGAGAGACAGTGAAGGGAGATGGACAGAGAGAGAGAGATGTGGACAGGATAGAGAGACAGTGAATGAGATGTGGACAGGATAGAGAGACAGTGAAGGGAGATGGAAAGAGAGAGAGAGATGTGGACAGGATAGAGAGACAGTGAATGCAATGTGGACAGGATAGAGAGACAGTGAAGGGAGATGGACAGAGAGAGAGAGATGTGGACAGGATAGAGAGACAGTGAATGAGATGTGGACAGGATAGAGAGAGAGACAGCTGTAGAAGAGGTGCCACAGCTCCCATAGCTCCTAAATGCCCAGCCCAGGCATGTCTGTCTGTCTGTCCACACATCCGGTTGCTCACAGGGCCAGTTTAGGGAAAGGTAGGGCAAGGCAGAGACAGGACAGGGGTTGACTGGTAGGCTTGACAGTGCTTGTCAAGGTTGGCTGGGTTCAGCAGAGCAGGACTGGTCTGTGGCTGGAGTTGACTAGTAGGCTTGGTGAGGCAGAGTACACCCGGGGCAGGGCAGGGTTGGCTGAGGCAGAGTACACCGGGGGCAGGGTGGAGCAGGGCAGGTTGGGGTTAGGCAGGGTGGAGCAGGGCAGGTTTGGGTTAGGCAGGGTGGAGCAGGGCAGGTTGGGGTTAGGCAGGGTGGAGCAGGGCAGGTTGGGGTTAGGCAGGGTGGAGCAGGGCAGGTTGGGTTAGGCAGGGTGGAGCAGGGCAGGTCAGGGTGGAGCAGGCAGGTGGGGTTAGGCAGGGTGGAGCAGGGCAGGTTGGGGTTAGGGCAGGGTGGAGCAGGGCAGGTCAGGTTGGGTTAGGCAGGGTGGAGCAGGGCAGGTTGGGGTTAGGCAGGGTGGAGCAGGGCAGGTTGGGTTAGGCAGGGTGAGCAGGGTAGGTTGGGGTTAGGCAGGGTGGAGCAGGGTAGGTTGGGGTTAGGCAGGGTGGAGCAGGGCAGGTTTGGGTTAGGCAGGGTGGAGCAGGGCAGGTTGGGGTTAGGCAGGGTGGAGCAGGGCAGGTTGGGGTTAGGCAGGGTGGAGCAGGGCAGGTTGGGGTTAGGCAGGGTGGAGCAGGGCAGGTTGGGGTTAGGCAGGGTGGAGCAGGGCAGGTCAGGTTGGGTTAGGCAGGGTGGAGCAGGGCAGGTTGGGGTTAGGCAGGGTGGAGCAGGGCAGGTCAGGTTGGGTTAGGCAGGGTGGAGCAGGGCAGGTTGGGGTTAGGCAGGGTGGAGCAGGGCAGGTTGGGGTTAGGCAGGGTGGAGCAGGGCAGGTTGGGGTTAGGCAGGGTGGAGCAGGGCAGGTTGGGGTTAGGCAGGGTGGGAGCAGGCAGGTTGGGGTTAGGGCAGGGTGGAGCAGGGCAGGTTTGGGTTAGGCAGGGTGGAGCAGGGCAGGTTGGGGTTAGGCAGGGTGGAGCAGGGCAGGTCAGGTTGGGGTTAGGCAGGGTGGAGCAGGGTAGGTTGGGTTAGGCAGGGTGGAGCAGGGCAGGTTGGGGTTAGGCAGGGTGGAGCAGGGCAGGTTGGGGTTAGGCAGGGTGGAGCAGGGCAGGTTGGGGTTAGGCAGGGTGGAGCAGGGCAGGTCAGGTTGGGTTAGGCAGGGTGGAGCAGGGCAGGTTGGGGTTAGGCAGGGTGGAGCAGGGCAGGTCAGGTTGGGGTTAGGCAGGGTGGAGCAGGGCAGGTCAGGTTGGGTTAGGCAGGGTGGAGCAGGGTAGGTTGGGTTAGGCAGGGTGGAGCAGGGCAGGTTGGGGTTAGGCAGGGTGGAGCAGGGCAGGTCAGGTTAGGGGTTAGGCAGGGTGGAGCAGGGCAGGTTGGGGTTAGGCAGGGTGGAGCAGGGCAGGTTGGGGTTAGGCAGGGTGGAGCAGGGCAGGTCAGGTTGGGGTTAGGCAGGGTGGAGCAGGGCAGGTTGGGGTTAGGCAGGGTGGAGCAGGGCAGGTTGGGGTTAGGCAGGGTGGAGCAGGGCAGGGTGGGGTTAGGCAGGGTGGAGCAGGGCAGGTCAGGTTGGGGTTAGGCAGGGTGGAGCAGGGCAGGTCAGGTTGGGGTTAGGCAGGGTGGAGCAGGGCAGGGTGGGGTTAGGCAGGGTGGAGCAGGGCAGGTTGGGGTTAGGCAGGGTGGAGCAGGGCAGGTTGGGTTAGGCAGGGTGGAGCAGGGCAGGGTGGAGCAGGGCAGGGTGGGGTTAGGCAGGGTGGAGCAGGGCAGGTTGGGGTTAGGCAGGGTGGAGCAGGGCAGGTTGGGGTTAGGCAGGGGTGAGCAGGGGTGGGGTTAGGCAGGGTGGAGCAGGGCAGGTGGGGTTAGGCAGGGTGGAGCAGGGCAGGTTGGGGTTAGGGCAGGGTGGAGCAGGGGCAGGTTGGGGTTAGGCAGGGTGGAGCAGGGCAGGTTGGGGTTAGGCAGGGTGGAGCAGGGCAGGGGGGTTAGGGGCAGGGTGGGGTTAGGCAGGGTGGAGCAGGGGCAGGTTGGGGTTAGGCAGGGTGGAGCAGGGCAGGTTGGGGTTAGGCAGGGTGGAGCAGAGAAGGTTGGGGTTAGGCAGGGTGGAGCAGGGCAGGTGGGGTTAGGCAGGGTGGAGCAGGGCAGGGTGGGGTTAGGCAGGGTGGAGCAGGGCAGGTTGGGGTTAGGCAGGGTGGAGCAGGGCAGGTTGGGGTTAGGCAGGGTGGAGCAGGGCAGGGTGGGGTTAGGCAGGGTGGAGCAGGGCAGAGTGGGGTTAGGGCAGGGTGGAGCAGGGCAGGGGTGGGGTTAGGCAGGGTGGAGCAGGGCAGGGTGGGTTAGGCAGGGTGGAGCAGGGCAGGTTGGGGTTAGGCAGGGGTGGAGCAGGGCAGGGTGGGGTTAGGCAGGGTGGAGAGTGGGGTTAGGGTGGAGCAGGGCAGGGTGGGGTTAGGCAGGGTGGAGCAGGGCAGGGTGGGGTTAGGCAGGGTGGAGCAGGGCAGGTTGGGGTTAGGCAGGGTGGAGCAGGGCAGGGTGGGGTTAGGCAGGGTGGAGCAGGGCAGGGTGGGGTTAGGCAGGGTGGAGCAGGGCAGGTTGGGGTTAGGCAGGGTGGAGCAGGGCAGGGTGGGGTTAGGCAGGGTGGAGCAGGGGCAGGGTGGGGTTAGGCAGGGTGGAGCAGGGCAGGGTGGGGTTAGGCAGGGTGGAGCAGGGCAGGTTGGGGTTAGGCAGGGTGGAGCAGGGCAGGTTGGGGTTAGGCAGGGTGGAGCAGGGCAGGGTGGGGGTTAGGGCAGGGTGGAGCAGGGCAGGGTGGGGTTAGGCAGGGTGGAGCAGGGCAGGGTGGGGTTAGGCAGGGTGGAGCAGGGCAGGTGGGGTTAGGCAGGGTGGAGCAGGACAGGGTGGAGCAGGGGTTAGGCAGGGTGGAGCAGGGCAGGGTGGAGCAGGCCAGGGTGGAGCAGGGCAGGGTGGGGTTAGGCAGGGTGGAGCAGGGCAGGGTGGGGTTAGGCAGGGTGGAGCAGGGCAGGGTGGGGTTAGGCAGGGTGGAGCAGGGCAGGGTGGGGTTAGGCAGGGTGGAGCAGGGCAGGGTGGGGTTAGGCAGGGTGGAGCAGGGCAGGGTGGGGTTAGGCAGGGTGGAGCAGGGCAGGGTGGGGTTAGGCAGGGTGGGGTTAGGCAGGGTGGAGCAGGGCAGGGTGGGGTTAGGCAGGGTGGAGCAGGGCAGGGGTGGGGTTAGGCAGGGTGGAGCAGGGCAGGGTGGGGTTAGGCAGGGTGGAGCAGGGCAGGGGGGTGGAGCAGGGCAGGGTGGGGTTAGGCAGGGTGGAGCAGGGCAGGTGGAGCAGGGCAGGGTGGAGGCAGGGTGGAGCAGGGCAGGGTGGGGTTAGGCAGGGTGGAGCAGGGCAGGGTGGGGTTAGGCAGGGTGGAGCAGGGCAGGGTTAGGCAGGGTGGGAGGGGCAGGGTGGGGGTTAGCAGGGTGGGGCAGGGTGGGGTTGGCAGGGTGGAGCAGGTAGGGTGGGGTTAGGCAGGAAAGTGGGGTGGGGTTTGGGGGGTGGGTTGGAGCAGCAGGCAGGGTGGGTTAGGGCAGGGTGGAGCAGGGCAGGGGTGGGAGCAGGGGGGTGGAGCAGGGGGTTAGGCAGGGTGGAGCAGGGCAGGGTGGGGTTAGGCAGGGTGGAGCAGGGCAGGGTGGGGTTAGGCAGGGTGGAGCAGGGCAGGGTGGGGTTAGGCAGGGTGGAGCAGGGCAGGGTGGGGTTAGGCAGGGTGGAGCAGGGCAGGGTGGAGCAGGGCAGGGTGGGGTTAGGCAGGGTGGAGCAGGGCAGGGTGGGGTTAGGCAGGGTGGAGCAGGGCAGGGTGGGGTTAGGCAGGGTGGAGCAGGGCAGGTGGAGCAGGGCAGGGTGGGGTTAGGCAGGGTGGAGCAGGGCAGGGTGGGGTTAGGCAGGGTGGAGCAGGGCAGGGTGGAGCAGGGCAGGGTGGAGCAGGGCAGGGTGGGGTTAGGCAGGGTGGAGCAGGGCAGGGTGGAGCAGGGCAGGGTGGAGCAGGGCAGGGTGGAGCAGGGCAGGGTGGGGTTAGGCAGGGTGGAGCAGGGCAGGGTGGAGCAGGGCAGGGTGGGGTTAGGCAGGGTGGAGCAGGGCAGGGTGGGGTTAGGCAGGGTGGGAGCAGGGCAGGGTGGGGTTAGGCAGGGTGGAGCAGGGCAGGGTGGAGCAGGGCAGGGTGGAGCAGGGCAGGGTGGAGCAGGGCAGGGTGGAGCAGGGCAGGGTGGGGTTAGGCAGGGTGGAGCAGGGCAGGGTGGGGTTAGGCAGGGTGGGGTTAGGCAGGGTGGAGCAGGGCAGGGTGGAGCAGGGCAGGGTGGAGCAGGGCAGGGTGGAGCAGGGCAGGGTGGAGCAGGGCAGGGTGGAGCAGGGCAGGGTGGAGCAGGGCAGAGATGTATCCTCTATGTATTGTCTGGTTAATCCTCAGCCCTTGGTCCTGGCCTGGGGTAGAGGGGTTTAGGGGGGTAGAGACAGGCCTGAACAGCTGGCGTTGGGGAAGTCGGGGACTGGATCATTGTGTGTGGTTGTGTGTGTGTAAGTGGAGTGTGTCAGTGTGTGTGTGAGAAGAGTGTGTTAGTGTGAGGAGTGTGTGTGAGATTGACAGAGAGTCTGGCGAAGCTGTGACTGTCAAAGGACCTCCCCCCCAAAACACACACACACACACACACACACAGAGACCAGGCGTTCTCAGCTGTCCCTGGGGTTTTAAAAGCCTAGGCAAAATATGAACAGTGTTTTCTTCATTGGGGGAGTAGAGTGTGTTGTGTTTAGTATTTCAAATAGTATACGAACCCAGGTCTCTGAACTCTCTGAGCTGGGTACCAGGACTGCCCCCCAGGGCTCCAGTCTTACCCCTCTCTGAACTCTCTGAGCTGGGTACCAGGTCTGCCCCCCAGGGCTCCAGTCTTACCCCTCTCTGAACTCTCTGAGCTGGGTACCAGGTCTGCCCCCCAGGGCTCCAGTCTTACCCCTCTCTGAACTCTCTGAGCTGGGTACCAGGTCTGCCCCCCAGGGCTCCAGTCTTACCCCTCTCTGAACTCTCTGAGCTGGGTACCAGGTCTGCCCCCCAGGGCTCCAGTCTTACCCCTCTCTGAGCTGGGTACCAGGTCTGCCCCCCAGGGCTCCAGTCAGAGAGGAGGGGGCTAGGGGGGAGGAGGGGGGAGAGAGGAGGGGGCTAGGGGGAGGAGATGGGGGAGAGAGGAGGGGGCTAGGGGGAGGAGGGGCTAGGGGGAGAGGAGGGGGCTAGGGGGGAGAGAGGGAATACACACCTTTATTCTCCTGAACTTCTGTGATGTTTTAAAGGGCAACCAGTGAAGAACAAACACCATTGTAAAAACAACCTACTGTATGTTTAGAGGAAAGTGACAGGAGCTGAAAGAAGGAGAGAGAAAAGGAGGGAAGAGATTATAAAGTTGGGTTGTTGTTAAAGAGAAGTTAAATAGATATCCATGAGGTAGATCTGTAATATAACATGCTGATACTGTGGTCGTCAGAACAGAGCAGTTAAATAGAGATCCATGAGGTAGATCTGTAATATAACATGCTGATACTGTGGTCGTCAGAACAGAGCAGTTAAATAGATATCCATGAGAGAACAGAGCAGTAAATAGAGATCTGTAATATAACATGCTGATACTGTGGTCGTTAGAACAGAGAAGTTAAATAGAGATCCATGAGGTAGATCTGTAATATAACATTGTGGTCGTCAGAACAGAGTGAGGAAGTGCAGATCTCAGAGCTGGGGCCGGATGTGAGCCTCGTTAAGGCAGGGGGCTGT
>NW_027039680.1:2500-10000 GCF_034236695.1 Oncorhynchus nerka | reverse complement strand
GGATAGTGGTGTCTGGATGATGTTGAGTTAGGTAGATGTTCCATTAGGGATGACTCAGGGATAGTGGTGTCTGGATGATGTTGAGTTAGGTAGATGTTCCATTGGATGATGTTGATGGTAGATGTTCCATTAGGGATGACTCAGGGATAGTGGTGTCTGGATGATGTTGAGTTAGGTAGATGTTCCATTAGGGATGACTCAGGGATAGTGGTGTCTGGATGATGTTGAGTTAGGTAGATGTTCCATTAGGGATGACTCAGGGATAGTGGTGTCTGGATGATGTTGAGTTAGGTAGATGTTCCATTAGGGATGACTCAGGGATAGTGGTGTCTGGATGATGTTGAGTTAGGTAGATGTTCCATTAGGGATGACTCAGGGATAGTGGTGTCTGGATGATGTTGAGTTAGGTAGATGTTCCATTAGGGATGACTCAGGGATAGTGGGAGTCTGGATGATGTTGAGTTAGGTAGATGTTCCATTAGGGATGACTCAGGGATAGTGGTGTCTGGATGATGTTGAGTTAGGTAGATGTTCCATTAGGGATGACTCAGGGATAGTGGGTCTGGATGATGTTGAGTTAGGTAGATGTTCCATTAGGGATGAGGGATAGTGGTGTCTGGATGATGGATTAGGTGATGTTCCATTAGGGATGACTCTGGATGATGTTGAGTTAGGTAGATGTTCCATTAGGGATGACTCAGGGATAGTGGGGTCTGGATGATGTTGAGTTAGGTAGATGTTCCATTAGGGATGACTCAGGGATAGTGGTGTCTGGATGATGTTGAGTTAGGTAGATGTTCCATTAGGGATGACTCAGGGATAGTGGGTCAGATGTTGAGTTAGTAGATGTTCCATTAGGGATGACTCAGGGATAGTGGGGTCTGGATGATGTTGAGTTAGGTAGATGTTCCATTAGGGATGACTCAGGGATAGTGGGGTCTGGATGATGTTGAGTTAGGTAGATGTTCCATTAGGGATGACTCAGGGATAGTGGGGTCTGGATGATGTTGAGTTAGGTAGATGTTCCATTAGGATGACTCAGGGATAGGCTAGTCTGGATGATGTTGAGTTAGGTAGATGTTCCATTAGGATGACTCAGGGATAGATGTTGAGTTAGGTAGATGTTCCATTAGGGATGACTCAGGGATAGTGGGGTCTGGATGATGTTGAGTTAGGTAGATGTTCCATTAGGGATGACTCAGGGATAGTGGGGTCTGGATGATGTTGAGTTAGGTAGATGTTCCATTAGGGATTTTTTATTTTATTTTATTTCACCTTTATTTAACCAGGTAGGCTAGTTGAGAACACCTTTATTTAACCAGGTAGGCTAGTTGAGAACACCTTTATTTAACCAGGTAGGCTAGTTGAGAACACCTTTATTTAACCAGGTAGGCTAGTTGAGAACACCTTTATTTAACCAGGTAGGCTAGTTGAGAACACCTTTATTTAACCAGGTAGGCTAGTTGAGAACACCTTTATTTAACCAGGTAGGCTAGTTGAGAACACCTTTATTTAACCAGGTCGGCTAGTTGAGAACACCTTTATTTAACCAGGTAGGCTAGTTGAGAACACCTTTATTTAACCAGGTCGGCTAGTTGAGAACACCTTTATTTAACCAGGTAGGCTAGTTGAGAACACCTTTATTTAACCAGGTAGGCTAGTTGAGAACACCTTTATTTAACCAGGTAGGCTAGTTGAGAACACCTTTATTTAACCAGGTAGGCTAGTTGAGAACACCTTTATTTAACCAGGTCGGCTAGTTGAGAACACCTTTATTTAACCAGGTAGGCTAGTTGAGAACACCTTTATTTAACCAGGTAAGCAAGTTGAGAACAAGTTCTCATTTACAATTGCGACCTGGCCAAGATAAAGCAAAGCAGTTCGACACATACAACGACACAGAGTTACACATGGAGTAAAACAAACATCAATAATACAGTATAAACAAGTCTATATACAATGTGAGCAAATGAGGTGAGAAGGGAGGTAAAGGCAAAAAAGGCCATGGTGGCAAAGTAAATACAATATAACAAGTAAAACACTGGAATGGTAGTTTTGCAATGGAAGAATGTGCAAAGTAGAAATAAAAATAATGGGGTGCAAAGGAGCAAAATAAATTAATAAATTAAATACAGTTGGGAAAGAGGTAGTTGTTTGGGCTAAATTATAGGTGGGCTATGTACAGGTGCAGTAATCTGTAAGATGCTCTGACAGTTGGTGCTTAAAGCTAGTGAGGGAGATAAGTGTTTCCAGTTTCAGAGATTTTTGTAGTTCGTTCCAGTCATTGGCAGCAGAGAACTGGAAGGAGAGGCGGCCAAAGAAAGAATTGGTTTTGGGGTGACTAGAGATATACCTGCTGGAGCGTGTGCTACAGGTGGGTGATGCTATGGTGACCAGCGAGCTGAGATAAGGGGGGACTTTACCTAGCAGGGTCTTGTAGATGACATGGAGGCAGTGGGTTTGGCGACGAGTATGAAGCGAGGGCCAGCCAACGAGAGCGTACAGGTCGAGGTGGTGGGTAGTATATGGGGCTTTGGTGACAAAACGGATGGCACTATGATAGACTGCATCCAATTTGTTGAGTAGGGTATTGGAGGCTATTTTGTAAATGACATCGCCAAAGTCGAGGATTGGTAGGATGGTCAGTTTTACAAGGCTATGTTTGGCAGCATGAGTGAAGGATGCTTTGTTGCGAAATAGGAAGCCAATTCTAGATTTAACTTTGGATTGGAGATGTTTGATATGGGTCTGGAAGGAGAGTTTACAGTCTAACCAGACACCTAAGTATTTGTTGTTGTCCACGTATTCTAAGTCAGAGCCGTCCAGAGTAGTGATGTTGGACAGGCGGGCAGGTGCAGGTAGCGATCGGTTGAAGAGCATGCATTTAGTTTTACTTGTATTTAAGAGCAATTGGAGGCCACGGAAGGAGAGTTGACTCAGGGATAGTGGTGTCTGGATGATGTTGAGTTAGGTAGATGTTCCATTAGGGATGACTCATGGATAGTGGGGTCTGGACCTCTCTTCTGAGTCTACCTCTCTACTGAGTCTGTCTCTCTACTGAGTCTACCTCTCTACTGAGTCTGTCTCTCTACTGAGTCTACCTCTCTACTGAGTCTGTCTCTCTATTGAGTCTGTCTCTCTACTGAGTATGTTTCTCTACTGAGTCTGTCTCTCTACTGAGTCTACCTCTCTACTGAGTCTGTCTCTCTACTGAGTCTACCTCTCTACTGAGTCTGTCTCTCTACTGAGTCTACCTCTCTACTGAGTCTCCCTCTCTACTGAGTCTGTCTCTCTACTGAGTCTACCTCTCTACTGAGTCTGTCTCTCTACTGAGACTGTCTCTCTACTGAGTCTGTCTCTCTACTGAGTCTCTCTCTCTACTGAGTCTACCTCTCTTCTGAGTCTACCTCTCTACTGAGTATACCCCTCTACTGAGTCTGTCTCTCTACTGAGTCTACCTCTACTGAGTCTACCTCTACTGAGTCTGTCTCTCTACTGAGTCTGTCTCTCTACTGAGACTGTCTCTCTACTGAGTCTGTCTCTCTACTGAGTCTCTCTCTCTACTGAGTCTGTCTCTCTACTGAGTCTGTCTCTCTACTGAGACTGTCTCTCTACTGATTCTGTCTCTCTACTGAGTCTGTCTCTCTACTGAGTCTGTCTCTCTACTGAGTCTGTCTCTCTACTGAGACTGTCTCTCTACTGAGTCTGTCTCTCTACTGAGTCTCTCTCTCTACTGAGTCTACCTCTCTTCTGAGTCTACCTCTCTACTGAGTCTACCTCTCTACTGAGTCTGTCTCTCTACTGAGTATGTTTCTCTACTGAGTCTGTCTCTCTACTGAGTCTACCTCTCTACTGAGTCTGTCTCTCTACTGAGTCTACCTCTCTACTGAGTCTGTCTCTCTACTGAGTCTACCTCTACTGAGTCTGCCTCTCTACTGAGTCTGTCTCTCTATTGAGTCTGTCTCTCTACTGAGTATGTTTCTCTACTGAGTCTGTCTCTCTACTGAGTCTACCTCTCTACTGAGTCTGTCTCTCTACTGAGTCTACCTCTCTACTGAGTCTGTCTCTCTACTGAGTCTACCTCTCTACTGAGTCTCCCTCTCTACTGAGTCTGTCTCTCTACTGAGTCTACCTCTCTACTGAGTCTGTCTCTCTACTGAGACTGTCTCTCTACTGAGTCTGTCTCTCTACTGAGTCTCTCTCTCTACTGAGTCTACCTCTCTTCTGAGTCTACCTCTCTACTGAGTATACCTCTCTACTGAGTCTGTCTCTCTACTGAGTCTACCTCTACTGAGTCTGTCTCTCTACTGAGTCTGTCTCTACTGAGTCTACCTCTCTACTGAGTCTCTCTCTCTACTGAGTCTACCTCTCTTCTGAGTCTACCTCTCTACTGAGTATACCTCTCTACTGAGTCTGTCTCTCTACTGAGTCTACCTCTACTGAGTCTACCTCTACTGAGTCTACCTCTACTGAGTCTGTCTCTCTACTGAGTCTGTCTCTCTACTGAGACTGTCTCTCTACTGAGTCTGTCTCTCTACTGAGTCTCTCTCTCTACTGAGTCTGTCTCTCTACTGAGTCTGTCTCTCTACTGAGACTGTCTCTCTACTGATTCTGTCTCTCTACTGAGTCTGTCTCTCTACTGAGTCTGTCTCTCTACTGAGTCTGTCTCTCTACTGAGACTGTCTCTCTACTGAGTCTGTCTCTCTACTGAGTCTCTCTCTCTACTGAGTCTACCTCTCTTCTGAGTCTACCTCTCTACTGAGTCTGTCTCTCTACTGAGTATGTTTCTCTACTGAGTCTGTCTCTCTACTGAGTCTACCTCTCTACTGAGTCTGTCTCTCTACTGAGTCTACCTCTCTACTGAGTCTGTCTCTCTACTGAGTCTACCTCTACTGAGTCTGTCTCTCTACTGAGTCTGTCTCTACTGAGTCTACCTCTCTACTGAGTCTCTCTCTCTACTGAGTCTACCTCTCTTCTGAGTCTACCTCTCTACTGAGTATACCTCTCTACTGAGTCTGTCTCTCTACTGAGTCTACCTCTACTGAGTCTACCTCTACTGAGTCTGTCTCTCTACTGAGTCTGTCTCTCTACTGAGACTGTCTCTCTACTGAGTCTGTCTCTCTACTGAGTCTCTCTCTCTACTGAGTCTGTCTCTCTACTGAGTCTGTCTCTCTACTGAGACTGTCTCTCTACTGATTCTGTCTCTCTACTGAGTCTGTCTCTCTACTGAGTCTGTCTCTCTACTGAGTCTGTCTCTCTACTGAGACTGTCTCTCTACTGAGTCTGTCTCTCTACTGAGTCTCTCTACTGAGTCTACCTCTCTTCTGAGTCTACCTCTCTACTGAGTCTACCTCTCTACTGAGTCTGTCTCTCTACTGAGTATGTTTCTCTACTGAGTCTGTCTCTCTACTGAGTCTACCTCTCTACTGAGTCTGTCTCTCTACTGAGTCTACCTCTCTACTGAGTCTGTCTCTCTACTGAGTCTACCTCTACTGAGTCTGTCTCTCTACTGAGTCTGTCTCTCTACTGAGTCTACCTCTCTACTGAGTCTGTCTCTCTACTGATTCTGTCTCTCTACTGAGTCTACCTCTCTACTGAGTCTGTCTCTCTACTGATTCTGCCTCTCTACTGAGTCTGTCTCTCTACTGAGTCTACCTCTCTACTGAGTCTCCCTCTCTACTGAGTCTGTCTCTCTACTGAGACTGTCTCTCTACTGATTCTGTCTCTCTACTGAGTCTGTCTCTCTACTGAGTCTGTCTCTCTACTGAGTCTGTCTCTCTACTGAGTCTGTCTCTCTACTGAGTCTCTCTCTCTACTGAGTCTACTTCTCTTCTGAGTCTACCTCTCTACTGAGTCTACCTCTCTACTGAGTCTGTCTCTCTACTGAGTATGTTTCTCTACTGAGTCTGTCTCTCTACTGAGTCTACCTCTCTACTGAGTCTGTCTCTCTACTGAGTCTACCTCTCTACTGAGTCTGTCTCTCTACTGAGTCTACCTCTACTGAGTCTGTCTCTCTACTGAGTCTGTCTCTCTACTGAGTCTACCTCTCTACTGAGTCTGTCTCTCTACTGATTCTGCCTCTCTACTGAGTCTGTCTCTCTACTGAGTCTGTCTCTACTGAGTCTCCTCTCTACTGAGTCTGTCTCTCTACTGAGTCTGTCTCTCTACTGAGACTGTCTCTACTGAGTCTGTCTCTACTGAGTCTCTCTCTACTGAGTCTACCTCTACTGAGTCTGTATACTCTCTACTGAGTCTGTCTCTCTACTGAGTCTACTGTCTCTCTACTGAGTCTGTCTCTCTACTGAGTCTGTCTCTCTACTGAGACTGTCTCTCTACTGAGTCTGTCTCTCTACTGAGTCTCTCTCTCTACTGAGTCTGTCTCTCTACTGAGTCTGTCTCTACTGAGACTGTCTCTACTGATTCTGTCTCTACTGAGTCTGTCTCTCTACTGAGTCTGTCTCTACTGTCTGTCTCTCTACTGAGTCTGTCTCTCTGACTGAGACTGAGTCTGTCTCTCTACTGATTCTGTCTCTCTACTGATCTGTCTCTCTACTGAGTCTCTCTCTGAGTCTCTCTCTCTGAGTCTACCTCTCTTCTGAGTCTACCTCTCTACTGAGTCTACCTCTCTACTGAGTCTGTCTCTCTACTGAGTATGTTTCTCTACTGAGTCTGTCTCTCTACTGAGTCTACCTCTCTTCTGAGTCTACCTCTCTACTGAGTCTACCTCTCTACTGAGTCTGTCTCTCTACTGAGTATGTTTCTCTACTGAGTCTGTCTCTCTACTGAGTCTACCTCTCTACTGAGTCTGTCTCTCTACTGAGTCTACCTCTCTACTGAGTCTGTCTCTCTACTGAGTCTACCTCTACTGAGTCTGTCTCTCTACTGAGTCTGTCTCTCTACTGAGTCTACCTCTCTACTGAGTCTGTCTCTCTACTGATTCTGTCTCTCTACTGAGTCTACCTCTCTACTGAGTCTGTCTCTCTACTGATTCTGCCTCTCTACTGAGTCTGTCTCTCTACTGAGTTTGTCTCTCTACTGAGTCTGTCTCTCTACTGAGTCTGTCTCTCTACTGAGACTGTCTCTCTACTGAGTCTGTCTCTCTACTGAGTCTCTCTCTCTACTGAGTCTACCTCTCTTCTGAGTCTACCTCTCTACTGAGTATACCTCTCTACTGAGTCTGTCTCTCTACTGAGTCTACCTCTACTGAGTCTACCTCTACTGAGTCTGTCTCTCTACTGAGTCTGTCTCTCTACTGAGACTGTCTCTCTACTGAGTCTGTCTCTCTACTGAGTCTCTCTCTCTACTGAGTCTGTCTCTCTACTGAGTCTGTCTCTCTACTGAGACTGTCTCTCTACTGATTCTGTCTCTCTACTGAGTCTGTCTCTCTACTGAGTCTGTCTCTCTACTGAGACTGTCTCTCTACTGAGTCTGTCTCTCTACTGAGTCTCTCTCTCTACTGAGTCTACCTCTCTTCTGAGTCTACCTCTCTACTGAGTCTAC